>NC_058412.1:135529003-135746654 GCF_002201575.2 Neomonachus schauinslandi
CTTCCCCTCCTGCTATCTTCTTCTTCTTTTTTTTTTTTTTTTGAACATATATTGTATTATTTTTTTCAGAGGTACAGGTCTGTGATTCATCAGTCTTACACAACTCACAGCACTCACCATAGCACATACCCTCCCCAATGTCTATCACCCAGCCACCCCATCCCTCCCACCCCAACCCCCACTCCAGCAACCCTCCGTTTGTTTCCTGAGATTAAGAATTCCTCATATCAGTGAGGTCATATGATACATGTCTTTCTCCGATTGATTTATTTCTCTCAGCATAACACCCTCCAGTTCCATCCACGTCATTGCAAATGGCAAGATCTCATTCCTTTTGATGGCTGCATAATATTTCATTGTATATATATACCACTTCTTCTTTATCCATTCATCTGTCGACAGACATCTGGGCTCTTTCCACAGTTTGGCTATTGTGGACATTGCTGCTATAAACATCGGGATGCACGTACCCCTTCGGATCCCTACATTTGTATCTTTGGGGTAAATACCCAGTAGTGCAATTGCTGGATTGTATGGTAGCTCTATTTTCAACTTTTTGAGGAACCTCCATACTGTTTTCCAGAGTGGCTGCACCAGCTCGCATTCCCACCAACAGTGTAGGGGGGTTCCCCTTTCTCCGCATCCCCGCCAACATCTGTCATTTCCTGACTTGTTAATTGTAGCCATTCTGACTGGTGTGAGGTGGTATCTCATTGAGGTTTTGATTTGGATTTCCCTGATGCTGAGCGATGTTGAGCACTTTTTCATGTGTCTTTTGGCCATTTGGATGTCTTCTTTGGAAAAGACATTATTAGTTTTTGATGTAGTGTTCCATGATTCATTGTTTGTGCATAACACCCAGTGCTCCATGCAGAATGTGCCCTCCTCAATACCCACCACCAGGCTAACCCATCCTCCCACCCCCTTCCCCTCTAGAACCCTCAGTTTGTTTTCCAGAGTCCATCGTCTCTCATGGTTCATCTCCCCCTCCGATTTCCCCCCCTTCATTCTTCCCCTCCTGCTATCTTCTTCTTTTTTTTTTTTTTCCTAACATATATTGCATTATTTGTTTCAGAGGTACAGATCTGAGATTCAACAGTCTTGCACAATTCACAGCGCTTACCAGAGCACATACCCTCCCCAGTGTCTATCACCCAGTCACCCCATCCCTCCCACCCCACCCCCTACTCCAGCAACCCTCAGTTTGTTTCCTTAGATTAAGAATTCCTCATGTCAGTGAGGTCATATGATACATGTCTTTCTCTGGTTGATTTAAGGTGACTTATTACGTTCAAATTAAGTTGTGACTAATTCATGTTGTGTTTATCTATTGAATGTACAGATATCTAGATAGATATCCAGATTGGCTTTCTGCATTGATCATGCTGGTGCATTAAGTATGGATGGAATTAAAAAAAAAAAAACAGTCATCATTTCAGGACTCCTGGGTGGCTTAGTTGGTTAAGCATCTGACTCTTGATTTCAGCTCAGGTCATGATCTCAGGGATGTGGGATGGACTCCCGCATCAGCAGGGAGTCTGCCTCTCTCTCGCTCGCTCGCTCCCTCTGCCCCTCCCTCCTGCTCATGTTCTGTCTTTCTCTCTCTCTCTCTCTAAAATGAATAGATAAATCTTTAAAAAAAAAAGTCATCATTTCAAGAAATAATAAAATTCAACCTGTCACTAGAAGGGACACTATTATGTTGGCATCAGTATCAGCTCTGTCTCACTGGGTGACACGTTACCCCCAAACTTAGAAGGTTAAAATGACAAACATTATCTCACCTTCCCTGAAGGTCAGGAATCCAGAAGCAGCTTCGCTAGCTGTTTTGGCTGAGGGTCTCTGGAAAGGTTGCACCCCAACCGTCAGAGGGGCTGCCTCATCTGAAGGCTTGACTGGGGCTGGAGAATCCACTTCCAAGATGGAGTCCTCACCCGGATGTGGTCTGGAGGTCTCACTTCCTCACCACCCAGGCCTCTTCTGAGGGATGCTGAGGGATGCCGAGTGCCTTGTGGGATGGCAGCTGCCATCGCCTAGTGACTAAGTGGAGAGAGACCAAGCAGGCAAGAGACAGCAGTGATCTGGTCCCCGAAGTCACCCACCATCCTGTCCACCTCATTCCACTTACGGAATGAGTCAGTAATCCAGCCCTTACCAAGGGAAGGAGAGTCAGCCTCCCCCTTTCCAGGAAAGGATTATCTAAGAATTGGTGAATGTTTTAAAATCAACCCTGCCTCCATCTCACACTTTTTTAAGCCCTGGTATCCTACGGTGCACCCAGAGTGCAGTGTGGTTTGCAGATCACTCCGTTTGGGTGCTTTGGCTGTACCTTCAGGCAGTGTGCATCACACATGCTCATGATGGCCCACAGCCAGCATGGGAAGGGCTCATGCCTGTAGGGTTGCTGGGATACAAGCCCCTGGTTTTCACCCCTCTCTCCAGGGACCCAAAGCGTTCTTATTTCAGTATGGCTGAAAACGTTAACACACACATCTTATCATGGGGCCAGGCAGTTAGGAAAGACAATGACCCTTCAGCATAGATACCCATATATGTGGCCCTCAGCAAATCTAAATAGACAAAGTTCATACTTCTGGGATGCCTCTTTGAAGGTTTTTTTCTTTTTTCTTTTTTTAAAAAGATTTCCTATATTTACTTGAAAGAGAGTGAGAGCAAGAGAACTCAGAGGGAGGAGAAGCAGACTCCTAGTTGAGCAGAGAGCCCAATGCGGGGCTTGATCCCAGGACCCCAAGATCATGACCTGAGCTCAAGGCAGACACTTAACTGACTGAGCCACCTGGGCACCCCATCTTTTTTTTTTTTTTTTTGGGGAGAGAAGGAGAGAGCAAGAGAGTGTGAGCTGGGGCAGAGGGGCAGAGGGAGAGAGAGAATCTTAAGCAGACTCCACGTGAAGCAAGGAGCCTGATGAGGGGCTCAATCTAATGACCCTGATATCATGAACTGAGCCAAAATCAAGAATCAGACGCTTGACTAACTGAGCCACCCAGGCACCCCTGAAGGGTTTTTTCTAAATACATAACACCTCTTAGGCCTTTAAGTCTTTCCAGCATCATGGCCGACCCCCTGTGGTTCTGTCCATTTGGGACTCCACCTGTCTCTTCATGGGACTGACTCCTTCTCATCCCAATCTTGGCTTAAATGCTACCTCTCAGAGACCCCTTCCTAGACCAGCCTGTCCAACAAGAACCTAGAAGCTGTTACATTATAGGTCGTACTTGGGTTTCATTTTCCTTGATAGAACTTAGCATACTTTGTAATTATATGATTATTTACACCCTTGCTGGTGTGTTGACTCTCACCTCTAGACTGTAAGTGCTATGAAGATGGTTTTGTTCCAGATGTATACTCAGTATATAGCACACAGTTTATAGCACGTAGTAATGGCTCAATCAATAATAGTCTATTGAGTAAGTGACTGAATCAATGGCACGCCTATGGATGTCTATTGAAATGCAAAGAACTGCATGTCAGTCTGGAAGAAGGCAGAGAGTCTCTCTGAAGGACAGTTTAAGCATCAGTGGGAACTAAACACATCCCTGGAAACAGTGTGTATGCATATGTGTGCATGTATATTCAAGAGTTTATACAGATTATAGATAGGAAAATAGGGAGGAGGGAGGAGTCTGTGCAGATCTCACCGGCTTCAATGACATTTCCCAGCACTTGTAGCTAAAAGATAATAACATCCGGCATCTCTTTAAGCATTCAGAATTGTTCATTCACAGGCAAGCAGTTTAGATGAAAAGCTGAATTTCAGCAGCACCAGCAGGAAAATCCTCACTTACGGTGGTTGAGAGTGGTCCTCAGCGATGAGGGCTGCTGTGTTTGATGGCGCGGCTTGTGTGTTACCTGCGGCATGGGGTAGCGTAGCCAGCTCTCTGCACAAGACCTCTGATGCCGCGAAACTGCCCACGTGTGAGAGTGAGGCTGGAAGGCACTGGGGGCAGACCCAAAATGCTCCTTTTTTTCTTTTTAAAATATTTTATTTATTCATTTGACAGATAGAGAGGACACAAGTAGCAGAGTATCAGGCGGAGTGGGAGAGGGAGAAGCAGGCTTCCCGCCGAGCAGGGAGCCCGATGCGGGGCTCGATCCCAGGACCCTGGGACCATGACCTGAGCTGAAGGCACTCGCCCAACCGACTGAGCCACCCAGGTGCCCCTCCCAAGATGCTCCTTCCACGTGCAGGAGGAGGAGCGTGCTGCTGGCCAGGGCTGGGCACCAGGGCAGAGCGCTCCAATTGGGAAATTAAACGGTCCTGGCAAGAAGACCATGGACCCAGCACATTTTATGCACAGGCTTGGCCACACATCTGTGAACAGATGGGCATTTAGAGCATTTTTCTAACCCAATATTCCCTGCATGGAGCCAAGATACACCATTGAAAAGTGAGAATTTTAGCCTATCATCATGGAAATAGGCGTCTGTGTGTTGGCACTATGCATAGCTGGCATTTTTGGACTAGCAGACTGGAGTGGTCCGTTCGCTTCAACAGTACACCTGTGAGCCTGCTTCACGCCAGGCGTGTGTGGTCCGGGAAACCCCACGGGTAAACCGTGGTCTCTGTAACCAGCGATTTCTCTTAAAATCCACTGCGGTCGGCACTGCTATTCCATCTAAAAACGAAACACCAAGAGTTGCTCCCTACACATGAGCGCCTCATGTGTTTTGGGGTGTATGTGACGGGCATGTGAGTCTATACAGAGAATGTAGGTAGAATACCAGCCTTCAGAGCTTATATCAACCTGTCTGTAGGATTTAGGGACTTGGGACAATATACTGACTCTTTCCTCGGAGCACGACTGTGGTAAATGATTCCACGGAGAAGACACAACCGGGTCCTTGGGGTGGATTATTAAAAGGGAACGTAGTCATCAGTGACTCATTGGCAATTCAGTGTATGAATTGCAGCTGAGCTTTGCTCAATGCTGGCTGGAGGCATTTGGATCATCAACAAACCCGCGAGGCTTCTTAGAATGTTTCATAATCATCCATAAATGGTTTTAAAATTGTTCAGTTTTATAAGTACAGTGCACTTGGTTGCCTCTGAAAATACATATGGCACAGAAATTATTTGGACAACTGACAGTTTCTCTCAAGCTTCTTCCATGCTAATATTTACTGTGGTATGGAACCAGGTTATAAATAATGATATTTCTTGTAAATTTATTTGCCTGGGTGAAATATAAAATTTAGTTTAAATATCTCAAATCTGTGATTGCTTTTAGAATATAAATATTCTCTGTGCCATGACAGAGGTATGACTCATCGGGTGTAGCCTCCCCAGGTGACTGATGACTGCTTATCACAATTTCCATTGAGAGGTATTAGGCGCTCAGTGATTCATCACTTGTGTGTTAGGAATCGGTTTGACTAACAGAGGTAGAAGCATTTACACCTTACAGCAAAGGCTTTACATCAAAGGTAACTCGCACACTTCTACCTTAAAACAAATTTGGAAACCAAATGTGGAACAGAATGCAGGCGCTCACACAATTAAGTGTGCGCACGCTCACGCACGCGTTGCTGCTGGTAAGAACCCACTCCTATCTCTTCTGCGTGCACTTAATTAAGTCTGCCATCCTGCCGGTCTCCAATATCTGACACGCTCACACGAAAGCAAATAACAAAAATGCTAAATGACACTTCCATTTCCATATTTAAAAGATTTATTATTCATCGCTGCCTGTGTATGGCATTTCTTCACTCTCTTATAAATATTTTACGAATTTTGAGAGCTCCAAATTTAAACTACCAATTAGCTAAATTAACAACCCAAATAATTGAAGAACAGTATACTTAAAGTTCTGGCTGTTTAGTTTTTATTTTTTGAGAGTCATTGCATTTGAGTGTTCTAAGACTAAGCATTTGGACAGAAATCGGTATCTGTAGGGGATATTTAGCCACGTATCCCCTTAAGAGTGGCCTAAACTTGATTACTCTACAAGTATCTGCAAAAATTAATTATTGAGTGAAAACATTCGCCTGTCTCCTTTTCTTCTCTCCCTCCATTTATTTCTGTGGCCCCTGGATGTTCCTTCCCTCTACTGGGGATATTTTTCTGGCACAAACCACATAACTCACTTCCTCATCTTTGCCAACTACTTGACAGATTTTCACCTTTTCTTTTTTTTTTTTAAAGATTTTATTTATTTATTTGAGAGAGAGAGAATGAGAGACAGAGAGCATGAGAAGGAGGAAGGTCAGAGGGAGAAGCAGACTCCCTGCCGAGCAGGGAGCCCGATGCGGGACTCGATCCCGGGACTCCAGGATCATGACCTGAGCCGAAGGCAGTCGCTTAACCAACTGAGCCACCCAGGCACCCGATTTTCACCTTTTCAATGGGCTCTTTGGACACCATGTTATATAAAATGGTGGCACCCTCCCCCGAACCTGTTCCCTGACCTCCCTGCCCTGTTATCTATTTGTTAATGGTATTGTGTAATGTGCTTCTTTCCCTCGTCTTATTATTGACTGGCTGTCTTCTCCTTCAGGTAGGGAAGCTCCATGTGCTTTGTCCCTACCACGCCCCAACCACTAAGATGGCAACTCAGAGTGGCCTTTACCTTGCGGTTCATCCGCACACATGACCAGTTGGCTGGAATACCCAGATTTATTGGTGTTTCTTTCTCTGGACTCCTGGAACGTCTTACCAACGTTTCTGAATCAAGGACAAACACTTGGAAGCTCAGACAGGGCTAGGGGAAGCGCCCCTCCCCACGCTCCACTCCCCGGGGAGCGTACAGCCTTCTGGGAAACACTGCCCCTCCCCTTTCCGTAAACAGATTCCGACCCAGCACTAACAGCTACTTAGTTACGCTTAAATGTTAGATGCGAATCAAATCAATTTTATATTTTTGGTTACAAAGTGGGACTCAGGCACCACACTCAGACCTGTCGCAGAAGGGACTGCTTCCCCCTTGTTATTGCCAACAGACTGGGGACTAGAACTAATCATTTTCAGATTGTTCTCGAGGCACTGGACGTGTGACTCTCCTCCCGTGCTCTCCTCTTGTGTGTCCCGGGAGAAATCTTCCCTCAGCTCCTTGCCTCCTTCTGCATTGTGATCTGCAGCCTAACCTCTTAAAATGCATGGACTAACCTTGGGGTATATATGCTTAACAGAAAGCCAAGATAAACTCCGTATAAAATGGCTACCTTTAGAAACATTTTAAATATGTTATTATAGAATATTCCACTTTAAGGGATTTTTCCATTTATAGATAAATTGGTCTATTTGAGGAACCTAAAATTATGATTTTGCTTTCTCACAAAACCCTCTTTAATCCCGTGGCTACCAGGCCAGCCTATAAAGATAATATCCTAAATCTACCTTAAACTTCTTCCATTTCTGTTCAATTCTGATTCCTTCTCCTGCAACACAGGATTGGCAGTCTCTAGGGGCAAAAAAGTCATTCGGGTTTAGAACTGCTGAGGCAGGCCAGGAGGATGTGTCTGTTTCTCCCCACCGGCTCGCCTTTCCAGGGGCGTCTCAGGAGTCACTGGGGATCGGGGCTGGTGCCTCCCGGCGAGCCTCATCTCACTACCTTGTGGTTGCCTCTCAGAGGCTCCTGATCTTGTTGGCTTGATTTGGGCCACATTTTCTCTCTTATTATCTCTGAGACATCCCTGGATATTACTGCCAACAAATGGTGCTAATTCTGCACCAGGCACAGTGCTAAGCCCTTCATAGAGATGACTTTGTCGAAGGCCTCCTACGTCAACCCAAAGGGGTGGGCATGGCTATGATGGGTGAAGGGGGCAAAGGCATGCGTGGTGGTTTGGACGACTTCTCCAGATGGCCCTGGAGCCAGAGCTGGAAGAGTTGTCTGTGGTTTCCTCTGGGTTCTGGAGGGGAAGAGGGGCCTGCTGTGATCAGATCCACCCCTCCTGGGGATGATTCTAGGAACAAGGTGCACACAGACCCTGAGACTCGTTTTCTTGACAGTTGCCCTGGTCCTGACGTAGCCTGAGAAGATCTTCACCCTGCTGGCTGATAGTCCACTGTTCCAGAGGCTGGGAAGTCCAAGAGAAGGTGCCGGTCAATTTGGTTCCTGGTGAGGGTCCCCTTCCTGGCTTGTAGACGGCGGCCTTCTTGCTGTGTCCTCACATCGGGGAGAGAGAGAGAGAGCAAAGTCTCTGGTATTCCTTCTTGCAAGGACACTGATCCCTTCATGAGGACCCACCCTCATGACCTCACCTCACCCTAACCACCTCCCAGAGGCCCCACTGTCAAATAGAACCACGTTGGGAGGTAGGTGTTTGGCATACGGATTTGGGAGGAGCACAAACATCTGGTCCTGACACAGGGTTTTCCAATCTTGGCCCTCCTGACACCGGGGGCCAGACAATTCCCTGTGGCGTGGGCTGCTGTGCGCTGTGGGATGTGTGCGGCACCCATGGCCTCCGCCCTCAGATGGCAGAAGCAACACCGTCCCAGTTATGACAACCCAACGTCTCCAGACACTGACACATTTCCCCCAGGATGCTGCGGCGTCCCCACTCGAGAATCACTGGCCTAACCCGCCCCCAACGCCTGGGCTCTCACCTGCCACGTCGTCCCAGGTAACCCTGGAGGTGATCCCAAGATTCTGGCTTTAGTGACAAGGGACTGAACCAACTACCTGAGCCACCTCCTAGCCCTGATGTCCATATGCCTTTATTCAAGCAGCCAATCACCTTGTAGAAAAAGCAGGGCAAATGCAAAATTAGCTAAAAGCACCTTTGTACTTTGTTTTGATTGTTTCCATCCGAGAAACATGTACCTGAGAAAGCTGAAGGCAAAGCTTCCACAGAGCTTCTCTGTCCTGGAGAAGTAAGTTCACATTTTCAAGCAGTCGCTTCCCTCTGACTTTCACAAATGGAAGCCATAAAAGCAGAAGTGGTCAGCTCCATTCCAGAACCCTTGGGGCAGCTTGCTCCTTGCGGGGCCTACAGGATCCCCTGGTCCTGGACAGGACTTGGGGACCAGCCAGCGGTGGCCTTCTGGGCAAGGAGGCCTGTGGATGACGGGTCTGCTCTGGCCGGCACTCCTTGGAGACACCCATGCATCCTCAGCATGGGGGCCGCCTGCTGGCTTTCTGACTGATGGGAGGTATTCTGAAACCAACTACATATTCAAAAGATGAAACCAAATGCATGAGGATTAAGTACTTCAGTGAAACAGAAATTACAATTATAATATATTTTTTAACAGAAGTGAACAGGTGGTATTTTAAATCTATCCAAGATTAACCCATATTCAAACTCTAAGCACCCGGGCTGCCGCAGTAAACATTGTCTAATTATGTATTCTTGGGAGTGCATTTTATGCTAGGTTTTCAAATTGGAATTTGGATCCGACTGAAGTTATCTACATAGTGCAGTTTTTGTGTATAATAAAGTAGGGATTCAAAATATTAAGTATTCCTGGAGCAGCTCCACTTTGGGGGGTCTCCTTGCAGCTGCTCCCCAAAAGGGGATGCAGTTGAGAACAGTGTGTACCTACAAGGACTCGGAGCCCTCTCTGCCTTTGAAGTTCTGGCTGCATCCAAGTGCACTTCTGTCGGTTCGGGGAAGCGGTGGGCTTTGCCATCCTGGATTTTCCTAAAATGTAGCTCATTCTCCATGGTCGGTGACATTATTGGGGCTTTCGTCATAAGGCGGATGGACTCTGCGCACTGTGGTTTTGAACACGGGAGCAGTGCGTTTGCATGGCTGAAGCGAAAGGCCCCCTCACTCGATTTACAGTAATGCCATGGCGGGGACTTGGGCCCCAACTGATGACAACAGAAGCGACTTAACATTTCCCTGCAGCCAGTTGGATAACATAGCATCTGGCTGGCTCCCACTCTCTTAGGAGATTGCTGAGCCCTGCCTCAGGCTGGGCAGGGCAATGCTTTGAGTCCAGCTCCAACAGAATCCTTTGATAAAGTTTTCTTGTAAAGTCTTTCCATTCCAGTGTTTTCACAAAGCCCCTTCTACCCTGAGTGTCAGGAAGGGACAGGGGAGGGAGGCTGTGACTGAGATCTCCTCCAAGAGGGATTCAGCAACCCCCCCATGCTCCCTCCCGCCCAACTTGAACCACACATGCAAGTCTGTCACTTGCGCCCTGTCATCCTGGGAGTTTGAATCCTCCCCGCACCCCTGGGGCTTACAATCTCACAGGTCTGCGTGGGGGCCTCTTGTCTCGGGCAATAACCTGTTTCACTGCTCGAAACGGGCAGCTCTGGCTTGACTGCTGCTCCAACCCGGAGCCCAAACCAGCTCCCCTTCCCACCCCTGCAAAACCAAGCCACCCAAGGCACTTCGTGTCCACAGTACACTCTCACCAGTATTTGGGGAAACCGAGAAATCAGGTTGAAGGGATGCACATGGTGTTTCTTGTGCAGCGTCGTCCACCTTCTTCCCCAGATTCTGCTCTAGGCGTCCCCGGGTGCGGCCAAGCCCGGCCCAGAGCCCAGGGCAGAAGGGCCAGGCTTCTTCTGCAGGAAGAGGCAGGCTGCTTGGGAGGATGGAGAGGCAACCATCCCTCCTTGGGCAGCAATCTTGTATGGCTATTTATTTATTGATCCCTGGGGGTTCTCGGCCTGTCAGACCCACTGTCCCCTCGCAGGAACATCGGCAGCATTTCAAATATCACAGGAACTTCTCACAAAATGGCCTTCCCCAACTCTCAGAAGCCTGGACAGTTCTGGAACCTTTGACACTACAGAGGCTCCGGTGTTCTTCCCAGGGGTTTGGCATCAGAAACAAGAAATGTTTCCACATTATGTACAATTTGCATATGAAAGAGGGAAATATCAAAGGCAAATATGCTCTGAGCCCAAAGGCAATGCTGTTTGCTTCCGTATAAAAGAATGCAGGACATTATGGGACCCATGGTCTGGAATCCCATGAACCAGAGCAGAGAAATAAGGGCAGGTTAAGTCTTGACTTGCAACCAACCTTGAGCCAGGTGCTGGAATTTTCCCTGCCCCTCGACCAGAACATCTCCGTGCCCCTGACCCAGGGGCCCACAGAGCTCCCAACGCGGCCAACCTGCCCCTCTGTGGCAAAGCCTTCCCCGTGTGGACCCCCTAGGGTGGTAGCTGTGGTTCATAAGGGAAAAAAAAATCAGGAGCAAATATATTTGGTAAAACATGCGTTAAGTGAAATTAAATGGTTTTGGTACAGGAACACTGCCTCGATCCATTAGCATAACGGTGGCAATTGGATTATTCAAGGGGGCGGAATATGCAACATTTCTCAAGTGTTTTTAACAGAAACTCTGCGTGGGGGTGGGGCCAGGGATGCATCACCCAAGGCCAGTGTTGTAAGGACGACCTTGCGGGACTTCTGGGCTTGGAAAGAAGCATGTGCCCTTGGAGTCAAAACCCCGCCTCCTCTAGGAGGAAGAGGACGTCTTGGCTCCGCCCTGCTCCCCGGTGCCATCCTCCCCTCCCCCTGGCCGCCACACACCCATGTCTGCATGGGGCCCCGGGCACCACTCCTGCTTCTGCTTCTGCCGGGGTGTTGCCCCTGGGCCCCTGACCGGCACCCGTCTGCCTCTTTGGACTCAGCCTTGGCCTCCCCTCTCTCTGACCCCTGGTCCTCCGGCTCCTTGGCAAGGCCACAGACTTGGATTTCCCCAAGACTCACCCCTCTGCTTCAGCCCAGCACACCCTTGTCTGGGGCGGGGGGTACAGAAGTCTCTGCAAAGAGGACGCAAGTTCTCAACAAGGAGAGCGACTCCTGACTCCCATTGATGTGGGAAACACAGGCAAAAGAAGAATTAAATTCCTTACTCCTTACAGCCCACTGACAAGTCCTTGAAACAGGCAGAGTGACCTTCCTCTAGGAACTCAGCTGCCTCGATGTTGACACGTTGCTAAGGGCAAAAGGCCACCTTCGCCCGACCCCCACCCCCATCCTGTAAGTCTACTTTAACATGTAAAAGTTCCTTTGGAAAATTCTGTTATCTATAAACCCCCCAAGATACATGTTGGCAATCACCCCCCCCCCAAGCATATGGCCCACCGATAGACACCTGAAGGGTCTCAGGACTAAGGTTTTATTACTCAGTAATAAATGACCTTTTCCCAACAACAGCTAGTCCCTCAAGGTCCTGGGAACCTTGCTTCCAGAATTCCTTAGAGACTTATGCTATCCCTAACGCCCTCCCAACTTGAAAGTATATGATGGGCCCCTCCTCATGACCCCCGTGCCGATCTCTGTGCCCACGGGTCCTGTCCCCATGCTTCAATAAAACCACCTTTTTGCACCAAAGACGTCTCAAGAATTCTTTCTTGGCCGTGGTCTTTGAACCCTAACGTCTTTCCTGAATCACCATCACTCTGCTTTCTGAGCTGAGGGTCTGCATGAGAAAGCATCCTGTGGAGGGAACCTGTCAGGCATTGCTGGGCCCCCTGGCTGCCAGCTGATAACCCCCTTCTTCGTGCTGGTAAGAGCTTGGATGCGGTGCTGGACACGCCTGTGCTGGAGTTTCTGCCCTGCCGCTTACTGAGAGCCTCCGGGTAAGTCACTTAACCTCTCTGAGCCTCGACACCTCTGTGGAATCAGTGGCGAGTCTATAAAATCAGACTGTCTCGTGGGGTAATGCATGTAACATTCTTGGTCTCCGCATCTGGCACGTGGCAAGTGAGGAATGCATTTTATTAGCGTCATCATCCCCCCCTGGATTCCAGTACCGTGACGTGGAGAACCATGCAGAGGCTCGGAGCCTCCACCCGCAGGACCTCCTCTCTGCTCCGGAGGCAGGCAGGAATGTGCTCTTTCCCTTGAGATCCGAACCTGCCTTCTCCCCGGGTGGTCCTTGCACGGAGCTCTAGCTCTCCAGATTAAATGCTGCTGTTGGCATTGAAGCACGCAGATTTATTTGGTCATCATATTTGTTGGGTTGCTCTGCGGAAAAATGATTGCTCCTAATTAACATAGCAACACATGAATCATTTCTGGAGTTCTTGCTGTACCAACTGCGCAGCTGCCGGCCCTTTCTCCCAGAAGACAATGAGGGAAGAGATAACAAGCCTGTCTTTCTCCCCCCCCCCCCCGGCGACATCCTCCGCCGCCGCCCCCGTCTGCCCTGCTGTTCCCGGAGCATGACAGGCGCCGTGGGATCGGGAAGGTGTCGGCGGAGAGCAGGCTGGGCTGGAGGCCATGACTTGGTCTCTTTGATGACAAGTGTTCTCAGCTGGGTTATAGGACTCTAGCTGGGGTGGGAACGGTTTTACAGGACCATTCTGTCTTGAGGACAGAACAGTCTTTAACAGAGTCAAGGTGTCTAGCTCAGAGAGTTGGCCCACGTTGCCCTCCTCCTGTGCGCAGAAGCCAAGTCCTCCCCGTGGCCCCTGAGGGGCACTCATTGTCCCGGGGGTGATGAGCAAAGCACCCCAGGGAATTTGGCACCTGCAACTGAAGAATCAAAAGCCCCTGTGGTAGCTCTTCAATGACAGTGGCCTGTGTACGTGGTCTGTTCTGTCAGAAGATAAACGATACGTGGCTTCACGATTCCTTGCAAACTCCAAGAGGGCCTGCACCCACTCCGTTTCTGCTCCTCCTCGAATCTCTGGCACCTCCCGCGGTGTCCAGCATGCCGTGAGGGCAGGCACACTGTTGACCAATGGATCAGGCGCATAGTAGGCCTTGGACAAAACCCAGTTTATACTATACGATCAAGTCAATTTATCCCGAAGCAGGATCTTACAGGGTTGGTGGACAGGACCCTCTGTTGGCTTCCGTTTCCTCTAATATGAAATGGGCGTGTGGGTCTGGGTAGGTTCCCTGAGTCTCCCTGGAAGAACTTGGGGTGTGATCCTTGAGCCCCGTCAGGGCTGGTGAGGTTCGCTGCCCGAGATAGTCAGGGGCCGTCACTGCTAATTGATTCAGAGATGCTTCCATTTTATGGTTTCTACTTGAAGCTCTGGAACAAAGGGTCTGTGTCTAAAAACCTGACAGTAATATAGAAACTGTAGGATTTGGTGACATGAGGGTGGATGATATTTGTTTTAGTCAGAACTCTTCGTGCTGCAAGCAACAGAAGATCCAACCCAAACCAGCTTGACCGTGAAGAAAATACGGTTGTGACCGTACCCAGATGGGGTCCCTGTGCTCTGCCTTTTCCTGAGCGTGGCCCCGGCCCAGCTGCCCCCCCTCGGCATGGAGCTTGCTGAATGACATCCCAGGCTCAGACCTGCCTCCCGAGTGAAGGCTGCGTGTCTCCTCGGGGCTCCCCAGGAGGGGTCTGTCACAGCCGTCGCCGAGCCGGGGCTGAGGTCCACTCTGACCAGGTGATCTTGACCATGGGAACACCAGGTGGTGAGTAGATCAGCTCACCACGTTTAGGGTTGAGGTTAGAACCTCCTGTGGGTGTGGGCTGAGGGCGTGAGAGGGCACGGCTCCTCAGAGAGAAGTTGCATGATGGCTGCCAGGAGGATAAAGAAACGCTGGGAGCAAAACCCAAAGCTTGAACATTCTGATGCGCAGAACATTTTAAATCCTCAGAAGAATCTAAATTCACTCAGGCAACTTCAGTGAAAATTGCTGTTTCAGCTCCAGCTGCCAAATAAAACTTCTTCCTGACCCGTGCGTGCCTCCAGACTATCTCTCGGACTAAAGACTTTAAAGTTAAGGCTCCCGGCCCTTGGAAAAAGCCAGCCGGCCTCCTCTTAACTCCGCCGCCGCTAACGGAATGGTCCGGAGATGAACAAAGCCGCCGGAATGCTAGTGTTGGCAGGATTCCGGTTGTCACGTCCTCCTTCCGCCGAGCTGTTTGCACCGACTCTCCTCCTCTCTGTCTGGAAGATCTTGACAAGTCCCTTACCCATTCAAGCAGCTCCCTCGTCAATGCATACTTGCTGACCTAGAATATTAGGCTATTGTGTGCCACTATATCAAATGCTCCCTTCAAGTCCGAGTAAATTAGAGCCAGGCTTTCTCCTGTTGACTCTTTGTGCTGTTTCCTTGAAAAATCCTATCAGATCGGCCAAGCGTGGTTTTCCCTTTGGTGAGTCCACGCTGACTACCCTTAATTAAGCCAAGGGGAGCCCGCACTGCCCCTGGTGCCCCTGCCTCCAGCCAGTAGGTGGATTTTGGAGGCTGGAGTCTTAAGTCCAAATCCAGCTCTGCCTTCTGGCAGCTTTGACGTCCTGAGCAAGTCACCAGATATCTCTGAGCCTCAGTTTCCTTATCTGTCAAGGGCAAAGGCAGGGGCCCCGGTCTGCAGGATTGTTAGCAGAATTAAATGAATTCAGGAAGTCACGTGAAGCGTCTGTCGGAGTCGCTCCTTCAACAGAAAGCCCGCCAGCCAGTGGGTGAGGAGTCCGTGGTGTCGACCGCGTATGTGGGCGAGGGGGCACCTCCCAGCCTGGTGCTACTCGTGTTTCCTGCTGTGACTTTGTTCCCTGTGTGCGACTTTAAACATACCATTCCCTTTTAAAAAATCCTGCTTCATAGAACATGTCTTCTACGGTCTTGATGCTTGCCCAGGAAAGAACTCCTGAGACCGTTTGGTTTCTCTCCCCACCACGTGTCCTTGGGGGAGCGGGGCTTTCCAGCTGATAAGCTGGGGAAGGATCTGAGCGCACTTGGCCACAGTCCTTCTCCCTGTGGAATTTGGCTCCCTCTCTGTTTGCCCAGAGCAGTCTCGATTTTTGATGGCCGTTCCAGAGCGATCATTAGGAGCACCTTCCTGTGCGCTCAGCATCTGCTGTGGGATCTGCAGTCACCCTGGATCTTTGCCATGACCTAAGATTGTCTCTCCCTCCGAAGGGGGCCTGCAACTGTCCGGCGGAGCCTGGGACCAGACAGGCAAGTCGGCTTGCTAGGCTTTTGTGATAAAGGTGACCGTTTTCTCTCTCTGGCTGTGGGGCTTCTGTGTAGCTCTTTGTCGGTTTATGACTTAGGTCGGAAGGGAATGCTCACAGTGCTCCTTGCTCTCCTGGAACTCACGCCCTGGGGCCCCCTCATAGTCTGCTCCCCTCAGTCAGGCACCAAGGAATCTTATCGTGACATCGTTCCTAAGTCGGGAGTAACACCTGCCACCTCCGAACTCGTGGGGGACCCCTCTGTGCCTCATGCTGTGACATTTGTCCTCTTCTCTAGTCTTGGTTATGCTCATCCACGTCTTACCGTTTGCTCCTTCAGGGTCCATGCTCCATCTCCGTACTCTCTCTGGTCACATGGGAGCTTTGCTGGTAGGAAGCACTGAATGAGCATTTTTAAAATCAATGTGTGGTTGAGCACGTGAATGAACTGACTTGATCTTGGCGAGTTGAGATTACAGAGGTACATATGATGGCGGTCTTTGTCCTTGGGTTGTAGGCACACGCTTCACTCGGGTCCATTCAGGCTTGCAATTAGGCCTCCTTGTAGAAATGCAATTTATAAAAATGTTGGACTTACAAGCAACTAGCATAGACAGGAAGCTGACGTCTAGACTGGTAATTGTGGAAAATGTTGTACGTTAGCTAAGACTTTTTAGTTGCAAGTGACAGTAACTCAGCCCCAACCAGCTGACTGAGAAGGAGCATGCTCTGGTTCACAATGCCTGCAGGGATCTATGGGACAAGGGGAGGAGGGAAATACTGGATTTCAGTGGCGGGGGAGGCACGGGCAGCAGCGGGACATGCCGTGAAAACCTCCAACTCTGGGCTAGAGACTCCTGCCGCAGGGCACGTTTGGGCCCTGGCCGGGGGCTGGTACAATTCCTCTGCGGCACTTAACTGAGTCCTGACAACAGTTTTGAAGGGAAGTTACTATTACTGAACCTCCATTTCATAGATCAGCCAACTAGTACTTGGTCAAGGGAGGACCTGAACCCTGACGTTCAACTCAAGCAGCTGCGTCTTATCCACGCCGCTGTTCTGCATACAAGGACCCTGTGTTCCGGGGACAATGAGCAGGTGGATGGCGAGCACGGGACCCGTCTGTGCTTCGGGGCTGGCTGTGGGGCGGGCACTGCGAGCCCCACGACGGCCGAGCCCGTGGTGACTGCCAGGAGGGAGGTGGCAGAGATGGAAATAAATACTGAACAAACGGGTTTGTCTTTCCTGTGTGCCTGAGCTCGTGGGCTAAGATTTTTTTTTTTAAGATTTTATTTATTTATTCATGAGAGACAGAGAGAGAGAGAAGCAGAGGGAGAAGCAGGCTCCCAAGGAGCAGGGAGCCCGATGCGGGACTCGATCCCAGGACCCTGGGATCATGACCTGAGCCGAAGGCAGACGCTTAACCATCTGAGCCACCCAGGCACCCATGGGCTAAGATTCTTACTTGCTACACGTGGCTTCTCATTTTCCGTGCGTGACCCTCCAAAGCCGACTTGGCCCCACCACTGCGGTGCCCGCCTGGGATGCACCTTTGTACCCAATAACTCTGTCTCCACGACCCTGAAAACACTGGTAAACAGAATCTGTAGCTAAAAAGCGTTTAAAAATGGGCCATACTGTTGCAAGATACTATTTGTAAATAATCTCCATGGTGATCATTTTGGAAAGTGATAAATACAATTGTTAGAAAAATATACCCCTTGTAATATATAAAATGTGGGTTCCGAAACACACACGGATAGTGCTTAATAAACGCACATGCTGAATGAACAAAATAAGAAGTGGATTCCTTGAATATTCTAAATGAGCTGCTTCATCTTATTTCTCCACGTTCACCAAGAGTTTCATGTGTATATATTTTTTAAAACTAATGAAAGTTTTTCATTATGTTTTATGTAACTGTGTCATCCCTGAAGTGGGATATGTGGGTATCTCATAAAGGAACATACATGCTCCTTTGAAGCAAAATGACTCTCTACTCAGTGTAAACAACAAATGTTAATTCATTACAGCCTAGGAGGAAAAAAGAAGAAAAAGAAATAACTCACTGGAATTGATGTCAAGCATACTTCCGTAAATAGGACTTCTGGGGCACGTCGACTTAATGCTGCCTTGTGAATCGGCAGCTAGACCTTCAGCATGGAGCAGAAACACAGATTATTTCTAGATTGCTGACATTGTTTATTGTCACGGGAGCAGTTCTTCCCACATGGTGGGATTATGGCACTTCTTGTTGACTCAGGGTTCAAGACATCACCTCAGAATTATAATGACATCAGTTAGGCTGAGCTGAATTCATACAGAAATTCACTTACCATCAGATCTGCAATTGCAAATATTTTGAGAAAGAGCTGGATGAAGTGAACGGCACCGTTTTTCATTATCTGTGTGAACTAACGTGCCCTGAGTTGCAGAACACAGTCTGTAGTAAGAGGATTCTCGATGCGGCTCGCGGAAAGCGGCTCCTCGGTCCTCCCCAAGCGCGGCTCGTGTGCTGTCGCCCCCCAGAGGAGCTCAGTGTCGGGCCACGTCATCTGACCGCAGACGTCGAAGCCCACAGCGTGGCAGATTCCCTCAGCCTAGGCCAGGGGCTCTCAACTGGGACACCAGCGACATTTCCGGTCAGGAAGTCTGTGTTGCAGGGACTGTCCTCAGCACTGGGGGGCGTTTAGCAGCGCCCCGGCCACGGCCCACTAGATGCCAGCAGGCCCTGCCTGGCAGATGTGACAGCCAAACATGTCCCCAGACACGGCCGGGGGCCCCGGGGAGCAGAGTCATCTCCAGCTGGGAAAAAGTGTGCCGACCACATGTCCTCTCGTATCCTGTCCTGGTGTCACGGGCATCAGGCCTCACGTTGGCTGTCCCCAGGGCCACGAAGAGCAAGCATGTAGAGTAGCTCGTGAAGACATGCCTCTGCTCAGCACGTGGGTGTTCTGTGTTCCCAGCTCCGTGTCCTACTCGCAAGGAAGGGAGCGTGGGGGCATCTGCAGGTCACGGAGGCACCCGCCCCTTCTTCCCTCACCGCCCGGCTCTGGACGTCCTCATCCTGCGCATTCAGCCAACGGTCTCTTGTCATGCTGCAGGTCATGTATGTTGAAGTTTTCAGCGCTTAGTGTTCACACTGGGTGGGGTTCCTCGCGGTGCACCCCAGCACCTGGCGCCGCTGGGCACGGAGTGGACACTTGGAGAAGATCCACCGTGTCACGTGGTTCCTGCAGGTGGCCAGGGGCACGTGAGGCTCTCCCTCCATCTCTCCCTCAACCCCCGGCCGTTTGACGAGTGTTGCATTCCACTCAAAAATAGATATCCTATATAGAGAGACACTCACACACATTAGAGGTGCAATATTATATAAACTATGTATCTATGTATAATCCAAATGATTCTAATGGAAGAAATTAAATTAAATATACATATGTTCATTACATTATTTATGTTCCCTTAAATTATATATAACATTGTTATCTATTATTATTATTTATTAAATATTTTAATATTTTATATTAAATCATACACATGTAATTTAATGGGATGGAAGGAACACACACACTCTCACAAACATACATATGTAGTGCTGTTCCCTTCTATGGTCTTTCTCCGGTGATTTTTTTCATTAAAAATAATTCTCCACCCACTTGCCTCTTCCCCCGTGGTTTCTGCTCATATCCGACATGAGTGTAGGATCCGGAAAGGACATTCAGGGAGGAAATCAAATGCTTAGTAAATGTGAAGAGATGGTTGATCCCCAAAGGCGTCAGGGACTCACAGATCCAAACAGCAACTTGGGCTCATCCTGTGGCAAATACAAAATAAAGATTGAAGCCATCTGGTGCCGGTAGGAGTCTGAAGGAAAGGGAGCGTCCAGCACCTTCGTGAGAAGTTAAATTGGTGGGCATTTGCGGGACAATTTGTTGATGCGTCTCAGAGCGTTCAGTGCGCTCGCCTGAACCCAGCCAGCCACCCGTCCCTGAGAGACCCTCTAGCAGGACGCACATGATGTTCTAATTGCCTTTCCTTGCTGGGAATGAAAAATGGATGAGAGCAGAAGGTGAAGAAAGAATACATCTTATTCTCTACATGTCCTATTGTTTGGATCTTCCACGTTGAGCATTAATGTATTATTGTATAAATTGAACAATAAATTAATTCATAGAGTTGGCCAATGGGCTGTTACTACTAATTCAGAAAGCATGTTTCTTAAACATACAAAAATAATCTGCAACACCACTAGTTAAAAAATATATAAAATATTATAAACTAACATATTTATAAAATATTATTGTCCTAAGATTAAAAAATAAGGTGTAAGTTTAAGGAAGTTGAAATTAGGAGAGGCTCACTTAGCAATTATTTGTAAAAATATTAAATTGGTACAATATGCCCACTGAGGTCCTTAGAAATACAAATTAAAATCTTTGGAAATATCCATGCCTTTCAGTCCAGAAATTTGACTTCTAAGATTAGAGACTAAGAAATAATTATAGAAGTATAACATATGTACAAATATCTATATTTAAAGATGTTCACTGCATTGTTATTTATAATCTGAGCACATGGAAACAGCATGAATGCTCAGAAGTTAGTAACAGCATTATGGCATCATGTTATATACCATATTACATACTATAACTCATGAGAAACGGTACTGTAAGAACTAAGTATTACATTAAAAATGCACACGGTGTTTTGTTTGAAGAAAAAGATTATGGGACTATATTTATAGGATGCTTCATACTAGCCTAAAGGTCTGTAGTAATCTGCAGGAGATGAGATTATGTGTTGGTTTTATTTTACTTTTTGGTCTCTGTGTGTATCTAAATATTTGTATTCCTGACGGGGACAAATTTAAAACAAACGTGGAGGCGTTCGTGTCAGGCACGAATCCACCTTCTCCCTTGTCATACTGCTTCCCCAGGGAGGTGGCACTCTGGCTTCTCTGCCTGTTTCCCCAGGAGCCAAGCCTTGGGGCAGGTTGGGGGCGGCACCACGACAAGCTGACTAAGCCTCTGAGTCAGCTGGAGCTGGCTTCGTCCTCCTCTGCAGTGTGAGTGTGGGTGCTGTTTGGGAGTGAGAACCACAGGCAGATTTAAAGTCTGACGTGTTTAAAAGTTTGATGGGCTAAAAGCAGGTCAATGAATTAGCTAAGGGCTGGAGGGGAAGAAAGATTCACAACCTCTGGAGTTTCATGGATGTGCAGACATAAAGTGATGGAGTTAGGAGCAACAAGGAGGACAAAGGGTTTGTCAAAGGACTCAGGGTCCACCGTCCTCAAGATGGTGTCTGGCACTGGGGATTTCTCGCCTGGAGACCCTTGGCAAATTCCCTCCAGCCCCGGAGTCTTTTCCCCTCTTCTGGTCCACAGGTGGTGCTGTTTCTTTAGCAGGAGGAGCAAAAGCCCTGATCTTAGTATCTGAGGTGGATAAGGACATGCAGGAAACCAGAGGCTGCTCCCAGCCTCCCCCTTCTCTGCCCCCAACTGTGCCAGACTCTTTTCTTCGACCTCCCCAACAGCATCTTTGGTCCTCCCCCAATGACCACCTTCTCCTTCCATAGTTCTTCTCAATGTCTCTCCTGCCTTGTTGTTTATAGTCTTCTCAACACCCAGGGTTGGTGGGGCAGAGGGAAATGTCAGGTTAGAACAGGACAGTCTGGGCCTCTGTCGGGCTCCCCACTCACCGTCCCCCAGGTGTCGAGGCACGTCAGCGAGTGTTTCCTCACTCTGAAGGTGGAGACGTGATGCCTGCTTCGTAGGACTGGTTTAGGAACTAGAAGCCAAGCACCCCAACCCACTAGCATAGTGGTAGGGCCAAAAGTGTTCAGTAAATGATCCTTCTTGTTACCATTATTTCCAGATAAATGTCCAGTGGACAGCTCAACACATGTGCAAGGACAGGAAAAAAGTCTGAGTGTATCAGCTGCTTCAAGACCATGTTTCCCCAGATATGATCCATGGAACGTATTCATAACTGCTGCTTGGAGCAGCAGAGGGTCATACTTCTTTTTTTTAAGTTCTTATTTAAATTCCAGTTAGTTTCAGGTGTACAATATAGAGATTCAGCACTTCCATCCATCACCCGGTGCTCATCACGACGAGTGTGCTCCTTCATCCCCATCCCGTTTCCCCGTCACCCCCCACCTCCCCTCTGGTGACCAGCAATGTGTTCTCTGTTTCCTGGTTTGCCCCCCCTCTCTTTTTTCCCCCTTTACTTGTTTGTTTTGTTTCTTAAATTCCACATATGAGTGAGAGCATATGGTATTTGTCTTTCTCTGGCTGACATTTCATTTAACATCATACTCTCTAGCTCCATCCACATTGTTACAAATTGCAAGATTTCATTCTTTTTTTAGAGCTGAGTAATATTCCGTGTATATATAGACCACATCTTCTTTATCCATTCATCGGTCGATGGGTATTTGGTGCTTCCATAATTTGGCTATTGTATCTATTATAAACATCTGGCGGGCGGGGGGGGGGCATGAGTCCCTTTGAATTAGTGCTTTTGTATCCTTTGGGTAAGTGCCCAGTAGTCTGCTTGCTGGATGGGAGGATACTTCTATTTTTAACTTTTTGAGGAAGGGACGGTCATACTTCTAGCCTTCATTTTTAAAAAATGCATTTTGTAGACATTAGTATAAAGACGCCAAACATCATCATTCTTATCACTCCATCATAATGTATTTTAGCAAGATAATCTAATGTTCTTCAACAGGCCAGGTATTCCTCTAAAGCTTTGGACATTTCATCTTTATGTAAATCCTTCAGGACTATTGTTCCCATTTACAGATTAAGTAACTGAGGTACAGAAAGGTACCCGGCACCCAGCTGCCAGGTCACAGAGCCATGATGTGGACCCAGGCGTTCTGGCTCCGAGCCGCCACACTGCACCTGCCCAAGCTGAGTGCTTGTCAGGGGCCCCTCAGCTGATGCTGTCTGCTGGTGGGCCATTGCTCCATATTTCGCCTGAATATTTCAACATATATCTGTGGCATTATTCAACATTTATGGTGTCTGAAATATTTATACTGCACAAATTGGTTCCCCACAGACCCATGGCTGGAGGGAGGCAGTTTTATCAAAACAAGCACAACGACAACAACCACAGAAATTCGTGAGGTTGTTGAACTGCCTGGAACTTTTCAAGTGAGAGCTCCTAAGTGAAGCATACCCAGATTCGGTTTCTAAAATGCCAAGAGCAGATCAATGAATAAACAAAATCCAGGGGGCATGAGTTTTGGAGTAGCCTAATTCAATTGCTCCCCATTGTGTAAGAAGTATAGTTTATGCTTTGTGAAAAGTCCACGCACGTCATGCACAGAGAAGCAGAATGCTCATATCCCGCTAATTAAACAAAATGCAGAACTAGATCTGGTCTTGTACCTCATATGGGGCTGAGACTCAGCAGCATCGGTCCTAATTTTAAGCAGCTATGTGTTGTTGAACCCCCTCCCCCAATCACTATTCAAGACACCAGTTTTTGGAGCACATCTTCTTTCATAACAAAAATGCACAGTGTAAAAAAATTACTTTATGTTCCTATATTTTATTCTCATTAACTTACACATAAGCAGATTTCTCTAATTTGTGTTTTGTTCTGTATTGAAGCAAAGTGAATATGAATCAATTTTTTATCATTTCTTTAAGCTATTAATTCACCTGTGAGAACTTTTTGATGCTGTCTGCTTTAATCTAAGCCTACATTTATATTTCATAAACTCCTCTTGGTGTCCCATCAATATATTATAATTTAAAAATGTTTCATGGTCAAGTAAGTTTAGAAAATGCTGATCTAGAACTATCTAAAAAGGTTTTCTTGTCATGTAGAAAAGAGATAACTTTTTTTTTTTTTTTTTGTGGCTGGGAAGAATTCCGCCATCTGTTTTGATAATCTCTGATTAGCAATGGCACGAAATGGGCTATAGACACAAAGATGGTTAAGTAAAAGTCACTAAAGAGGAAGTGGTGCCCTTGGGTTTTGCCCTTGGTGAGATCAGAAGCCTTGGGAGCATTTCAGCATGGGATAGACAAGAACTGACTCATATTTTGAAAGGATTGTTCTGGCCACGTTGAAAGAGAAAGAAGAAGGAGAGATTGGCAGCAGGAGGGAGCTTGCTGCAAGAATCAGAGATGGCTTGGCCCAGGGTGGTAGCAGTGTGGATGGTAGGAGGCCCTGGACATGCTCTGAAGTACAGGATTTGTTATAGATTGGTGGGAGAGGAAGAGGGGGACATCTCCATGTCTTTGGCCTGAGAACCTGGAAAGATCGATTTTCTATCTGCTAAGATGAAGAAGTCCATTGTTGAATTTTGGGTGCTGGACCAAAAATTCAGCTGGAACATTTTAAGTGTGAGCTGCATCTCTGGCATCTCATTGCAGATGCTAAGGAGGAGTCTGGATCATAAGGGAGAGGAGCTTGCTGGGACTCCAGAATCAGGGCTATTAGCCCATATAGATGATTTGGCCATAAACAGGATGAGATCCCTTAGGAAAGTGGTTTTCAAACTTGACTGCACAGAGCAATCACCTGGGAAGCTTTGAAAACCTATTGATGCCTCTGTTCCACCCAAGAGGTTCTGATGGAATTGATCTAGGGTGCATTAAGAGTTTTCAAAACTCCCCAGGTGATTCCAGTGTGCAGCCAAGGTGGAGAACCACTACCTAAGGGGCCTGGTGGAGGTCCAGAAGTGAACAGAACTGAGCCCTGGGCCCTAGGCATCCCAACATTTCAAGGTTAAAGAAATGAGGAGTAACCAGCACAGGAGATGAGGAGTATCCGTGGGGAAAGCATAGGACCAAGCAAGTCTGTTGGCCCAGAGGCCAAGTGAAGAAAGAAGAGCATGAGGAGCTGTACCAGGTGTTGCAGACACACCAAACGAGAGCTGAATGAGACCCCTGGGCCGCTTGGGAGGGAGATGAGTGAGTTGGCGTGAGTCCTTCACAGAGCTGGATTGGTGAGCAGAAGGTGAACAAGCTTGATGGCGGAGATTCAGCAGCGAAGGGGAAGAGAGGAACTTGGTACAAGTGTAGACCACTCTGTAGAGAAAACGGATATACAGGGAACAACGTAAAGTGGGATGGAGGGGGTACAGGATCCGGAGAGTCTTTATGTTGGTCTGTGTCTTGCATTTAGGCAGCGATCCTACTACTAATAGATTTCACATTATAAATACGATCCAAAGGAGTGGGAACATGGGTGAATGACTGCAGCGTGTCCTGGAGGAGGGCGTGGGCACCACGCGCAAGCACAGGCAGGCCAGAAGCCTCGGGGCTAGCCGCACACAGGCGGGGGCCGTGGCGGCGGGCAGGGGAGTCCTCCGCTGACCGTTCTCTGCTCCGAAGTGAGGCCTTCGGCTGTGAGTGGGGCTGGAGGAGGAGGGGTCACCGTTTCAAAGAGAGGAAAGAAGCTGCAGAGTTTGGGAGGGAGAGGAGGGGAGAATGAGTCCCAAGCTTGTACACACATCAAGTTAAAACAGGCCTCTGAGTCTCAACCCTGGGGTCTGATTTGGTGGGTGATGCGGCTGCTGCTGGCAGGAACCCCGCTCTGGGAACCTGCTGGGCTGCACGGAGCGCCTGCCTGACATGCTTTCCTCCGGCTGCTTTCAGCTGTCAGGGTGCAGGGGTGAGGAGAGCTGGCCCTGACTGGGGGGACGTGGCCAGTGAGCACGAGGAAGAGAGAAAGACCTTCCATCCCAGAAAGCTGCCAGGGAGCTTGCTTTCACCATGAAATGAAGTAACTCACCGTTGATAGGAATTTCATCCAGTGGGGCCAGGTAAGGAGTGTGCGTGCACAGAGGCGTATGTGGACGTGTAGATGAGTGTCTGCACTCTACGGCTTCTCATGGTCTGCAAAGTCATGGAAGACTCGCATATGCCCTCCAATGGACCTCTCTGAGCTACATTTTCTCGTCGGTAAAGTGTCCACAATGTCTTCTTCAAAGGATTGTAATGATTTCAGAGTTAAATCATGAACCTTTGTTTGTGCAAATGCCTAGCTAAGTACTGGGAAGGAGGTTAGTGTATCCCCGTGCATTTACGTTGTGTGGTTTTGACTACACCGTTATCCTACATCTTACGCTCCTCGGGGTCTTGCCGTTCTTGCCCAGTCTATCAGAAGCAGGGAATGTCTCCGAGAGTGCACCCCACCCTGTCTCCTCTTGCTCAAGAAGCAGATGGAGGCTCCCGATAAAATGGCAGGTGGGGAAGAGAGGAGCTTCAGAGATTAAAAAGTGTGTGTGTGTGTGTGTGTGTGTACTTTTTACTTCACGTGTGTGTGCACATATATGCACATAAACAGGTATAAAACCGATAAATGATGTCTGAATTGCTAATGGTCACAGCATCTCCCCAGCTTTTAGATGAAAACGTGGAATTAGATTCTACCCCAAACATGCAGTCTCAGGACGTAAGGATCTTTCGAGTTAGTTCAGTTTGCGAGCCTTCAGCAGCTCCCACGTAACACCATTAATTTTCAGGCAGGATGAGCGAGAGTCGCCGCCCGACTCCTTAATGGGTTTCTCATAAGTCTGGGCTATTCGGTCGAGGTCAAGTTGATAGCCACTAAGAGTGAATATCCGTGCCTCCTGGAGTTCTACACAGAATTTGATTAAGCCTACCAAACGGCAGCTTCTTTATCAAGCTTTCAGAAAAATGGTGCTTCAAACCCTCATCATGGCTAACTTGAAAATCAGAGATTATTATTACGTTCATTGTCAGTGAATCAAGACCTAAAATCCTTGATGACACACTTGAGACATCGGAGAACCAATTCTTGATTATTTGTTGCTTTGAATTTACATTTTCAGGGGAAATTATTTATCCCAAAGTCACCTCTTTGGTGGCTTTTGGTCTTGGATCTGCAGTGTTCAAACTTTAAATACTCGACAGTCTCCTCTCCGATTCCCCTTGAGCTGTTTCCCCTCAAGGACTGAGTGCAAGGAGCCGAGTGCAAGGCCGTGTGCTGATGGAGGGTCTGGCTCAGTAGGGGTGTGGCTTGCAGTTAGGAGTTGAGAGAGCTGGGAATTCTGTGCAGAAGTGATCAGAACCTCTGATACTTGGGAACTACTCTCCATTTGATTTTTCTTTGGTTGGACAAAATGGGTCAAGGAAACAGCTGTTGGGTCCAGGAACACACTGGGCTCCCCATAGTCCCTCCCTGCGGAGGCGAGTGCCACCACACCTCCTCACGAAACCACCTCACAGTGATCCTTCCTAGCATTCTGTCTCAGCGATGCGAGCTCATACAAGCTCTTTGAAAAGTCAGTTCTAATATGTGTGTCTTCTCTAGCAATTGGATGGATAAGTCCACACAGAAGAGAAATGTTGTTTTATGCAAACTGTAAGTCTTACTAACAAAACTTAAGGGAAAGAAGGCTGACTTAAATAAAAGTAAAGAGAATTATCAAGATCTTACCGCACCACCTCGGCCATGGAGACGTGCACTGTTGTGTGTGATAACGTGTAATCACGGTTGTTGGGCAGGGTTGGTGTGTTGCTCCCAGTTACTTGCTGCCCCTTCTCCCCCGTAATGTGAGTCCACTTCCCTGTCCCCCTTAATGCCAGGCTTGGTCACTGGACCTGCTTTGGCCAATAAAAATGTGCTTACAAACGGTGGATTCCATCCTCCTAATCATGGAGGAGAGTCCCCAGTGATGCCCAGGTCCCACGTGAGGCTCCGGGACGCCCATGCCGACCCCACCACTAACCAAAGGCAGGGAACAGATTCTGGAGGAGTCTGTTACCACAGAGGAATGGAAAGAAAACTAATATGAACGTAAAAATAAATTTTATTTCTTCAGGTATTGTTCTAAGTGCTTAGCCAATCCTCACTGCAACTCTGTTATTCTCCCAGTCGTAGGGATGACGTGGCCAGGGCCTGGGAAGTCCCTCACCCCCCAGTGGCCAGCAACAGCATGGTTACGCCAACACAGGCAGGCTCTCAGCCACCAGCCTATCCACTGAAGCTTCTGGAACAAACCGGAATCTCCCTGTTGAGGGAGGAAATGGGAAGCCCTGGGGCCCAGAGCTGGCATCGGATTTGAGAATCATCCTGGAGTCTCTTCTTACCATGACTCACACAGTGAGTCACAGAGAAAAAGTTAAAACTGGGAACTGTTGTGGGTTCCTTCTAGCTCCCCAAACTCACGTATTAAGAACACTGGATTATAAAATGAAGTCCAATTGATGTAGGTGGCCAAGAGAGTTAGCACATTATATCCACGTATTTTTCCTTTTATTAATTAACTAGTTTATAATATCATCTTTCTCCCCAATAAAAAAAGTTCTGTTCTTTTTTTTAAAATAACATCTTTGGGGCACCTGGGTGGCTCAGTTGGTTAGCGTCCGACTCTTGATCTCAGCTCAGGTCTTGATTGCAGGGTCATGAGATCGAGCCCCGTGTTGGGCTCTGCACTCAGCATGGAGTCTGCTGGAGATTCTCCGTCCTTCTCCTTCTGCCCCTCCCCTGGTAACCTCTGTGAGTTCTATGAGTTTGCTTCTATGAGTCTGAGTATATTAGATTTCACATATAAAGGAGATCATGCAGTATTTGTCTTTTGCAATTGGTTTATTTCACTTAGCATAACATCCTCAAGGTCCATCCATGTTGTTGCACATGGTAGGATTTCCTTCTTTATAAAGGCTGAATACTCTTCCACTGTGTGTGTATACATTCATGTCTCCTTGACCCATTCATCCACAAGTGGACAGTTAGGTTGTTTCTGTATCTTGACTCTTGTGACCAATGCAGCAGCGAATGTGGGAGTGCAGATATCTCTTTGAGATCCCGATTTCACTTCTTTTGGGTAAGTACCCAGAGGTGGGATTGCTGGATTCCATGGTAGTTCTATATTTAATTTTTGAGGAACCTTCCTACTGTTTCTCCTAATGGTTATATCCATGGACAATCCCACCACAGGTGCAGTAGGGTTCCCTTTCTCCACATCCCCACCAACTCTTGTTACCTTGTTCTTCTTAAAAATAGCCCTCCTGACAGATGGGGACGATATCTGATTGTGGTTTTGATTTGCATTCCCCTGACGACTGGTGATTTTGAAGCACCTGTTATTACACCTGCTAGCCGTCTGCATGTCTCTCTGGTGAAATGTCATACAGGTCATTTGTCCACGCTCTAAGGGGGAAAGCCTGAGTCTGCACCTGCCGCCAAGGCAGATGTTCACTCACTCCCTTCCCCATGGCTGAACGCTGGGGCAGAGATCTCCCATGTCCCTGTGTTGTGCGGGCTGGGAGGAAGCGCTGCCCCTGCCACCCTCTTTGGTGCGTGTGTTCTTGTTTCTGTTCTCCACTCAGGTGCTGCGGTCTTTCACCTGGGACCCAGAGCTTTCATGAAGCTGTTCTCCTGTGTGGGCAGTTGTTGATAGTGGTTTTTCTGTGAAAGGACACAGGCTGCAACCTCCTATTCCACCGATAAGCTGGTTTCCTCTTGACTGATTTTTTCTGTAGCCACAAAATCACTCATTCACCATCTGGAAAACCCTCCTGAAGGCAAGGGCACAGGTACTTCCTTGCTTTCTGTATTTCTTGGCCCAAACAAGTAGATCGGACCCCTGTTTAGGTGGAAATGTTACATAATGAGTAAACACAGAGCATCTGCAATGTCAACACGCTAGACGTGCTTGGTAGGGTAGCACAGCAGGGAGATGACTGCAGCACTTGGTCACCTGCACTAGAAAACCTCCTAGTCCACCAGGTAGCCATTTGACCTTGAGTGAGTTGATCCGTTCTGGCCTGAGTGGGAAGTCCTCCCTTGTGAAGTACGCACAGCTCTTGGCTTGCAGGCCATGGCACTGATTGGATGGTCGATGCACAGGTCAGGGCCCCACACTTGAGGACTCAGAGCAGGAAGATCATTATTCCATTCCCAACTGCTTCAAGACAGGAGCGGAGAGCCCGCTCAGGCTGCAGGTCCACATAGCGTTCGGCAGGCCCCGAAGGAAACCGCGTGGTGGTGGGATGGGAGCACGAGGTTGCTTTCTGGGCTCCAGAGTGGGACGGGCAAAGTCAGGGGCAGCGAGGCAGCCCCCTGAGCAGCTGGGATGGATGAGGGTGCCGGACAGGTAGAAGGAGGCTGGTTTATGAAGAACTTTGAATGCAGTTGAAGAGTGAGGTCTTTGTCTCTCAGCCCAGGGCACGGGGCCAGGCAAGAGTCAGAGTGACTGGGTAGGAGGCTGTGAAAGTAAACATGGCCAGAGGCTCTAAGCTGCTCCAGGACAGTGAGATGGGGGCAAGGGGAAACAGTGCAGAGCCAGAATGGGTTAGAAGAGGAAGGAGGGTCTAGCTCTGTGGGAGATGTGTGGTGACTGAGCATATTTTTGCATATTTGTTTTGTCCCAACAGCAAACATGTACCAAATACTTGCCTTTCACAGAACAGTTTGTCACCAAAGAGCATCTGTGTCCACCACAGAATGGTTGGAGGAAGCCCCTTCAGGTGGTTATGCAGTTTGCTCGGAACCTTACAACACCAAACGGGGGCAAATCCTAAAAATCACAGTCAAAATGAAATTATGGGAGATTTAATTCTCCATTTGTTTTTTAAATGCATTTGATCTCAGAAGTCAGTAAAAGCTCAAATAATTTAAAATATGAAGTAATTTTTCTTCCATTAATCCCTTCCAAAGAGTCTGATTTGTATAAGGATTTCAAAGTCTCATAAAATAGAAGGTCTGACTTTTAAAAAATGTAGGAAGAGAAGGATTGCCTCACAGCTGTCTGCAGCTGAACACCAATATTACCGTATTTGAAAATGGTGATGTATTGAAGGTTGTTCCAAGCATCTAGCAATTTTGAGGTGAAATCCCTTTCTGTACTGATGAGTTCTCTTGACTGAGAATATAGAAACGGTTTCTTTCTTTCTTTCTTTTCTTTTTTTTTTTTTTAACGAACACCTTGCACCAGCGCCTTAAAATCGTTAGGAGGAATGGGATAAAAATGTTCATTAAAAGTGATGAGGAAATTCAGATGAAACCTGAAACAGCCCCAATGAGAAAGCATGAAATCAAAGAGATCAGAGGTAGGGCAGGCTGCTCCGTGCAACGATGCAGGTGGAAGAAGCCCGTTCAGGTAAGGGCTTAATTAGGGCTGTCAGTCACACTAATTGCCTATAATTAAATGGCATGAGTCAGCAGGGCTGTGTGTGTGCCCAGTGACAGGCCTGGCCCCATTGACTGGGAACGGAGAATTGGGCTTTGGGAGCGTCACCCATGAGGGGCCAGCGGCTCTTGATGTCCATTCACGGATATCTCCCATCAGCACCCACGCAGATTGCCTGCTTTCCCAGACAACAAGCACTTGGTGTTTATCATCATCAAATCATGTGCTGGGAGAAGCTCCCGGATAGCCTTTCTTTGATCCCCATGCCTCCAAGTTGTGGCTGAGGATTGCAGTTATTAACAAGCACAACTCCCGAGGTCGACTATGAACGGTCAGCTACCTCCTAATGTTAAAAGCTCCTGTTTTTCTCATAGAAGTGCTCAGTGTCCTGTCTCTCGGGGCCCCTGGTGACTCCCCTGTTTCCCAGTTGCCGTCTGTGGGGAGGTGTGTCTGTCTGAGCTCCCTGCTGCACCTGATTCCGCCTCCAAGACCACAGTCTGCACTTTCTGGAGAAATCTGTCCTCACCATTGCTTCTCTCAGCTCCATTGACCTCCTCATTTCCAAATCTAGCCCGAGCACTGAGAGGCTCTCTCCCCTGCCCCTCCCGGTCCCAGCCCCCCAGGGGAGACACCATCCTGCTCTGGGTGTTGGCTCTGTGCATCTCCTTCTTTCTGCGGCACTAACGCGCTCTGCCAGGGACCTCAGAAACCTGCTGAGCGATGTGCTCCTTGAAGGCAGGTATCTGTGCCTCTCTGTGGAAGCCACGCTATTTTCTGAAGCACTCTGTGTTTTCAAAAATATTTTAAACACAGAGTAGATGCTCGAGAAATGTTAATTGGGTCATATATTGTGGGACAGAGCCACAGGTCCTGGGGAGGGGCTGCGAAGGATCCCAGAATGTCCGTTTTCATCTGGTTGGCTTTGATAGGAGACCAAATAAAGCAATAAAAATGTTCACCTTGTGAGCCCCACCTCCTGCCTCATGGAGCCCCCGAGGCTGTGACAGCAATAAAGTAGGTGGAGAAGTTAGAGGGGAAAACATAAATTAGGTCATGAGAGGATAAAGAGATGGATTTTCAATAGGCTTCAACCTTTAGAGCTGGGAGGGTCTAAATTAAATGGATCATACGGAATTCAATAAACAGGGATTGTAGACAGCAGATGATTTATCCCATTATAATTTGAATTAAACCCAAGCATCAATAACACCCCCGACCCAAAGGTTATTAAGAGACAGCTAATAACACCGACTGCACTGGCACATGTGGCCTATTATTGCTGAGAATTTAGGACTTGGGCATTTAGGGCTGGGGGATTGACTGCCAGCGAGGTAAGTTCCACCCTGGGCACCACAGAGCAGACCGCAGACAGGCCTCTAGCAGCATCCCCAGGCCCCCGCCTGCAGCCCAGAGCCCACTCCTGCGTGGGCAGGACAGCCTGGACATTGCCCTCAACTTGGCGAGACAGTAGACGCATTCTTCCCGACCGTAGGTTTCTAGCTTTCTTGTTCTTCGAGTGTTTACTTTAGGAAACTCGCAATTATAAATTCTTCCTCTGCCCCTTTGAAATGTGTGCAAATTTCCTCCCAGCCTCTTGCTGTTTTACAACCTGGGAGATATCCTTCCCGAGGACCTGGAAGCTACTCTCTGAAAGGAAATAATGAAGGAGACTGTACGCTTGCCTTCCAGCCCCCGGGGAAAGAAGAGCCTAAGCTTCCTTCCCAGGAGCCGATTAGCAAACAGATCAGAGAGATCACGTCTGCAAGCTCAGGAAAACCGCCCGCTCTGCGCGTCCCGCTGGTCTTCTCCCACGGATGTCCCCCAGGACGTCTCCGCGAGGTCACCCCAGGGCTTACACACCCTCCTGCCTTGGGCTCTGGGACTTCGGCCCCTGTTGCCTGGTCCAAGTGCAGTCTTGCCTCCTGCCGACTGGGCTGCGGTGCTCGGTCTGACACGGGTCTGCAGACATGAGAGGAGTAGCTGGCTGCCCGCCCGGATCTCCGCGCTCAGAAGCGCTGGGCTGCGCTGTGTGTGCGCACGAGTGTGCGGGCCAGTAAGTCTGGGCCCGTCGCTTCCGTTTGTATCAGACTGTGTTCAAGCGTGAAAAACGGACCAGATCAATCACACGACTGGGCCTAGCACATCTCGAAGGAACGGGATTGAAGGGCATCTGCTTCCCAGATCACTTTCTTCCCAGACATCGAATTCAGCTCCGCAGCATCTGGCTGGTGTTTGTCACCTTAGTCATTTGGTTTGATAGGATTTTTGCTTTTCGACACCACTGAGGCTTCCCATCAGCGGAGTCTAACTACGTCATAAAGCAGGAACACGCTGGAGCGCTCTCCTCCGTTTCCAAGGGCTTGCTCCTTTCATCTCACCGGCCCCCTGGGGAAAATACCCTCCGTCTCCATTTCCCTGATGAGGAGCCAGACTCAGAAAGACGGCGTGTCTCGCCCAAGGTCACCTGCATGGACAGTGCCAGAGCTCGTGCCGGAACCCACGCCGTCCGCACCCCCAGTCTCCACGATTTCACGGTGGCACCTGGCAAGGATTTCCTTTGATGAAGTAGGGATCCCAGAGTGAGCCTAAGCACGGGAAGATATCTAGAGAGCTGGCAGGGTGCCTGGGTCAGAAACCCATTTCTCAATGGACCAAAGGGGGCTCCTGCCGGAGAGAGAGCCGTGCTGGCGGAAGCAGTGGACGGAGGGCCCGGGCACGGTGTGGTCAGGGCGGGCAGGTGTTGACTGGAGAGATCGCGGTGGATTTGTGACAACAGGGCGCTCAGCTTCCTCACGTGATTCTGCAAGACTGCAGGACCTCTCTGCTGTGCAACACCAAGGGCACAGAGCCATGCTCCTTCTCGAAACAGGACATCAGTGAACCCTGGAATGCCAAAGTTCTCAGTGCCCCAGTGGCTGGGACCGAAGCAGGCCACGCAAACACAGCAGTGCCCCGTGGAGGCTCTGTGGAGTCCACCGTGGACCAGCAGCAGCATCGGGGGGCAGGGGTCTTGCTTCTGTGTGTCAGTGAGTGCCCACGCACTGGACACACCCAGGGCCCTGGAGAGGGGCTTTCTGGAGAGCCACGGGGGTAGGGAAGCCACTAGAACTCCGGTTTATTGTCACTGTCTTTCCTTCTATGTTCACTGGCCAGTGAGGGCTGGGGAAGCCGCTCTGGGGTCTCTTCATCAGCAGTTTCTCCCACCGACCACGAGTGGGGTTCACCCACATGAATCCCGGCTATGCCTCCCATGGGCTAAACGCACACCATTGTGTTCACCTGCCACCTTCCCGGACATGCCCTGGGCCGCATGGGCTCTGTTGATGGAAGGTGGAATCTGCCAAGAGAACTGTATGTCAGTCAGGGAAACTATTACCTGTTGGTTTGCTAAGAGAAAATTAAATCATTCAGCTCCCAATTACACAAGCAGCATCCCATAATAGTGGAGTAACTGTTTTACAATTAAGGCATGCCCAGAATGTACATTATGGAGTCATTTCAATAATGTGTGCACTGAGTCCCTTATTTTTTCCCCAAAGAGAGGCAATTCAAATAAGTAATTTAGTGGTAGAAATAAACTATGAATTTAATTTATATGTTCATTAATTGTACAATTAAACAGAATACTAATTGACTGTAGAATTATAGCTAAATGGAACACTGCACCGGGGTAATTAATTCTTGTTCTGTGTTTCATTGTGAACATAATTTTTGGTGGTCTCATCCTACCCAATTAGGTTTTGTTTGGCTTTATTGGAGCATAAATCATTCTTCTGCCACAAAGATTGAAGCCTCCCAGCCCCCACCCCCCGGACAGCTGGTGTGTTACTCCCTTGCCGCTAAAGGTTATCTCTTTAAAGGAAAGGACATTTGGGTTTGCAGCCGGTCAGTGGTGATAGCATTCTGCCGTGGCGTCGAGGAATGGCTGAGAGTCTGGACAACGTGCCCGCCTTTTCCACAATTTTCACCCAAAAGGAACACCCAGAACTGCCATTTTTAAACAATGGTGTCTTGGCACCCACACAGCGCCGGTCCGATCCTGGGGAGACGGTCAGGCAGGGAAGGCATCTATGCAGGAAACATGGTACCTTTCGGGTCCATATCACGGCTCTGCCTTGGAGGGGCGGCTTCAGGGGGCGCCCTGGCTTTCAGTAGCCAGAGGGTCCCCTTGCTCTCGACTAATTCCTGGTTCATTCCGAGATACACGTTCATTCCTGGTTTTGCTTTCCCCAGCTGCTCAGAAGGAAGTGAGGGGAAGGTGGAGCGGTGGCCCCTCCGGATGCGTGGGGCTTACGGCTCCCACCGAGCCCGGGGCACAGACCCCTGTGCGCACACTGCTCAGGCCCTGGTCTCCCGGGGCTCCGGGAGGCTTGTCACAGTGCAGGTTCCCAGGCAGGGGCGGCTCCCCCTCGCAGCTAAAGAAGCTTCGACTTCAGGCCTTCTCTCATGAAGTCAGAGGTGAAAGCAGGCTGCTCCCCACACCTTTTCTTTAACACGGTGTTTCTGTAGGACGCTGTTTGTTCTAATCATTCGACATGGATTGGGGTGTGTCCCCGACACCCTGGGGATACAGCAGCAAACAAGACAGACCGAGGTCCCTGCCCATGGAGCCCACAGCCTTCAGCGGAGAGCGCGAGCCAGAGCGAATGTGTCCCGGGGCTCGATGAGTCTGCTCTGCCAGCCCGACCCCACTGGAGGAGAATCCAAAAGGAGCTCCCCCTCTTGCCATCCTATGGCTGCTGGAGCAAATGAGCAGCCACCGAGTAGCTCGAACAACACAAACCTTTCAGTTCTGGGGGTGAGAAGTCTGTGGCGGGTCTCACAGGGCAAGATCGAGGTGTCGGCCGGGCTGGTTCCTTCTGGAGCCTCCAGAGGAGAGTCCGTGGCCAGGCCTTCCCAGTTTCTAGTGGCGCCTGTGATCGTCAGCTCGTGGGTCCTTCATTCTTCACAGCCAGCGACGGCAGCCCTCCCAGCCCAGTCTCCGGCATCACATCTCCCGCTTTCACTTAGGGACCTCTGTGATGACCCTGGGCCCACTGGGACAATCCGGGACACCCTCCCATCTCAGGATACTGAACTTAATCATGTCCGCAGAGTCCCTGTGCCCTGTTAGCCATGCTGGTCGCTGGGATTAGGATGTGGACATTTTCGGGGGGCATCTTTCTTCCTACCCACTTCCCATGGGGACCAGGAGCACAGGATTAATGCATTTCAGGCTCCGGGAAAAACAGATTATTGCTTCTGGGAGGCCTGAAACCGACTTGGTGTTCGCTGTCCAACTCCACCCTCCGGCCTGCTCTGGGCCAGCACTGAAGTCACAACTGCGGGGCTGAGGAGTGGCAGGGTGGCCCCAAGGCAGCCATCCCTCCTGCCGCCCAGAGAGAGGATCCAAGTGGAGGCTGGGTCTTGTTTCTATTGCATCATTCAGTCCATAGAGATGAGTCACCGTGTGATGGGAGTCAGGAGGCTGGCTTACGGGCAAATGCGTCATCCAGGGAAAGAGCAGTACTCCTTTGCCCTAAAGGTGTCCATGACACAGGGGCTTGAACTAGAAAGTTCCTGCGGTGACTCGTTTGCATGAAATGTGTCCTTTGTGCACAAAACTTAGCCCAACAGGTGGTTGGTGTTGGCTCCCAAGTGTCAAAAACCAAACATCTAACATGGAAGAACACAAGTGTACACTCAGAAACCTCTCAAACACGTGCACCCCCGTGCGCCTTAGTTACTTTTCCCTCTTTATTTTGTTCCTAAGTACTTACCACCTTTGAATGCATTCGATAATTTACTTAGTTGTTTTATTTATCAGCTGTCTTCCCCAGGAGATCAGGGATTTGGCATTTTGTTCTCTATCCCAAGAACCAGAAAAATGTGTCTGATATGTCAAGGCAATTGGTAAATATTTATAGAATGAATAAGTGATTTATGTCATATGATTGGTATAGTGTATTTATTGAGCATAAGGGAAACTATTATGATATGAAACCTGGGTTTTTATTACTATTTGGTGGATAAGATTTTTTTAAATGTAAGTCAAATTGGGATGCTTTAGGACTCTCCCAAGTTCCTAAACCAGCCCACACAGTGGGGGTTTAAAATGGTGGCAGGTCAGCATCCTTCCTTAAACCAGGTTCTCTCAATTTCCCATTAAGGTATTCACAAAGGCACAGAGAAAATCTGAGAATTTAAGGTGCTTTCATACTATGCTGGTGGGAAAGTTGAGGAGATATGACAAAATGGATAATTATAGATAAGAAACTAATGCTAAGAATTACAGACATTTCCACGGAAAATACCAGAACTACCAAAACAAAATTAATCATCAATGACATAACTAGAGAAAAATCGCTGCAAACATAATAAAGATCTCTGAATACAGGCGACAAACGTGCCCCCATATTCCAAGGAAAATCAGTTAAAATTGGCCAAATTGAGACACACTTCAGCAAGCATTTAAAATGATAAACTAAAGATAAATGCAAAGACCATTTTTGGAAGGAGAAAATATGGTTGCCTAAAAACAAACGCAAATCTGTGTGGTCTCAGATTGGTCTCCTGCCACACTCCTTCCAGAAGGAGATAGTACAGCATCTGCAGGGGGAGTCCCCTTAACCAGGAGCCTCCCTGCATCGGTGGGGGGTACTCAGTCTGTAACATCCAAATATACCACCCAGCTACGTTTTCTTGCCAGTGTTACAAAATGTCCACTTCAACCGCAGTAAGAGGTACATTTAACAATTCAAGATACCGTAAGAGACTTGAAAATTGTCATTATAGCAACACCCGATCCCCCAGTTGGGTGCCCGGCTGCGTGTGGTAGGGTGGGTTCTCAACACCGAGGTCTCTGGAGCCTGACCACCCTCAGAGACCAACCAGGACAAGAGAACAACGCTAATGGCCAATGAACAGTTATTAAAATTAAATAATTTTATCATAAATTGCTATCTCTCATCCAAAGGGGACAAAATGCCCCAGAATGTGAAATCAGCTGCATCCACCTTACAGGAAACTGGGCGAGCATTCCATTCTCTCTTCTCTTTTGCATTTTCCAGGTCTTTAAAAGAAAAAGTCCTTTCCATGAAAACAACAAGAAAAGCTTCACACCGAGGAAAGAGCCAAGTTTTATGGGTCACAATGACCTGATACCAATTCATTCTAACATTCAGTTCTAATTGGAACAGAAAACCTTGTATTTTCATCTTCCTCTTACAAGGCTCTTCAAATGAGAACTTCCAAATCCTCTCAAACTTTTCTTCTGTGTCACACTTGGTCAAAATCTTTAATAAAACGACCAAAAGTGACTTTTTTTAAATCTAGGAGACGCCTAGAAACTTTGGCAGTTAATTTGTCATTAAAAGACCAACCAAACAAACAAACAAAACAGGTTTGCACCTGCTTAGCTCTGGACCTCTTTGGCTCAGCTGCCGACTTACCTGGAGGTTCAGGGCAGGCTTAACGACTCTTAGCCCCAGTTCCCTCGTATTTGAAATGGAGATGGTAATATCTACTTCCAAACATCAAAGACAGACATAAAATAATTGGAGGACAGTCAGAGACCCTCCTTCTTGCAGTGTAGACAGCCCACAGGTGTTGGTCATAGGACTGTGATGCCTGAGGGAGCATGGTCTCCACCTTGACATCTGTGGCAGAGATGACTCTGGAATAGTTCTGCCACAAAGCAGGACTGTCCATATTCTATTAACCTCACATTCCAACAAACCATCAAACTGGTAACCTTTGGTGGGTCAGGTGATCCCCACGACATCAGCGATGAGGACCATCAGCAAAATGGTAGAAGGGATTCTAGGCCTCTGGGAGGCCACTGGCTTTGTAAACAATTGTTAACATTTCTGGGGGGGCTTTTGTGCCTTAATTCAGCCAGGATATAGTTAAAAGTTTCTGATGATCAAATTCTCTAAGTTCTGAGACGCGACAGCTCAGACTTTCCAGAACTGATGGTCTAGACCAGAGGTCAGTGCACTTTTCCTGCTGGAAATATTTTTGGCTTTGCTGGTCACACTGCTCAACTCTGCTGCAGAAGGAAAGAAGCCTTTGACAGCACATAAACAAACAGGCGTGGCTGGGTGCCAATAAAACTTTATTTATGGACGCTGCAATTTGAATTTCACATAATTTTTACATGTCATGAAGTATTACATTCCTTTTGGTTTCCTGAATAAGTGAAGCACAGAGGACTTGGGGGGCTCTGAAACCCTTCTGTATGAAGCTATAAAGGTGGATCCATGTCAGGTGTTTGTCCAAACTTCTACAAATATATAACACAGAGGGTGAACCTCCAAGGAAACTGTGGATTTCAGTTAATAATAACATACCAAGATGGGGTCATAGTTGTATGAAATGTACCACGCTAATTTAAGATGTTAATAAGGAAAAGTGTGTACTGGGGATAATGGGGAGGGGAGCAGCTATATAGAACTTTATGTACTATCTGCTAAGTTGTTCTATAAATCTAAAACTGTATAAGAAAATGAGGTCTAAAAAAGTGTTAAAAATATTCTTGGGGTACCTGGGTGGCTCAGTCAGTTGAGCGGCTGACTCTTGGTTTTGGCTCAGGTTGTGATCTCGGGGTCCTGAGATCGAGCCCTGCGTCGGGCTCTGCACTTGGTGGGTCCCTGGGGAGTCTCCTCAAGGACTCTCTCTCTCCTCCCAGCGCACACACACTCTCTCTTTCTCTCTCTCAAATAAATAAATAAATCTTTAAAAAAATATTCTTAGCTTATAGGTCATGTGAAATTAGGCAGTGGGACAGGTTCGGCCCACAGTACGTCATCAGCGACGCACAGACAAGCCGGGAGTAAAGCTCGTGGCTTTGTGGATATGGCTGGGGACCCAGGGGGAGGTTCTGGGCACGGGAGACCCAGGTGGGAGCTTTAGGGAGAAGACTCCTCTTCTTCATGTTGTTTGTTCGAGACCTAATTTAGAAATACAAAAATAACTCAGACTTATAAACAAGCTGAGAGTCTCTACCGTGTGCGAGAATGATTTTGGTTTCCATCACGCTGGGAGAAGCCGCTAATCAAACTTGCTGTTCGTTTAAATAGCCATATTATTTGCAGTGAAAGCTTTGAAAACCAGGCCTAAAGGGAGACAGAAATTTCTTCAGATCTGGTGCTACCTTTAATAAGCTGCTCACCCTCCTTGCTTCCTGAAGATGGACTGATCAATAAAGCGTCCCTGTGAACAGTATAATAAGCACAATTCGTTTCGGCAAACATGTATTGAGCGCCCACTGTGTGCTCGCTGCCCTCCCCGGCAGCGAGAGCTCGTGGTATTTATGAGTTGGTGTCTGAAACGCCTGCATGGGACCTTCAAGGGAGAGAAAGAACAAGCGGAGTCATATCGATTGCACGCGATGTTTGCTAATAGATTTTAATGCAGCCCAGCGTTCTCCCCGAGTGGCCGCCTCCGGCCTGGTCAACGGTAGTCGGCGGCTGCTTCGTCATCAGGCTGCGCACATCCAGTGAGGAGAAGGCATTAATCAGCACCCGCTTGACAAGACTTTCACTTGCTGCTTCCAGGATTCTCATTATGTCTGCTGAGGGCTTGACCCTCTTCCGTAAAGAAGGCCATGAAGCCGGCTGCCCGCAGGACGGGTGACAGCAGATGCCCTCAGATCCCCTGTGGAGATGGTCAGCAGAAACCAGGTCACAGTCCCAAAGGCCGCTCTTGGCATTTGCATTATTGTGTCTCCTTGGGATCCAGAAGGATCAGAGACCTAATTAGGATTTCTATTCCCGCCGTGTGCATTTTCTCCAATTACATGGTCAATAACTCATTGTAGGTGCGTTTATATACTACTTGGGGATTGTCTGTTTTTTTCCATCTCCAAGGCAATGGGAATTGTATTCTATCCCACGGAGCCCCTCCCCTAGGACCAGGCTTCCACCTGCTAGCTCAGTGTTCCTTCGATGCAAGCCCTTCCTCCAAAGGAAGGACCTACAACCTCCGAGGGTGGCTGAGGGCACGGAGTTCAGGGAGACCGTGGCATTCCACATGCGTCCCCAGCCCTGTGATCTCGGTTATGAAGTTACTAACTGCCCTGTGCCTCAGTCTCCCCGTCTGCAAAGTGGGAACTACGTTGACATCTGTTTGTAAAGTGTTTAGATGATGCCTGACACAGGATGTGCCGTGAAGGAATAATCCGTACGGAGACCATAGCTGGGAAGGCTGTTCATCTCCAGAGCTCCTTGGGGAAAGGAAAGGGGAGGAAAGAGGGAGGCAGCCAGTTTCAGGTGCCAAGTTCCAAACGGATCTCATCATGGCAAACTCATGCCGGATAGCTCAGCCTCACTTGTAATCCCTGCAGGTGCCAGAAATCCTACTGCTGCCTCTTTCCTGACCTCCCCATTCCATGGTTGCTCACTGCCATCCAGAGCATGAAGAAAATCCCCACCGAGGGGACTGGGTCTGCTTCTTTACACTCCCAGGGTCGCACATTCATGAAGAGCTGCGTCAACTGGGCGCCCCAGCAGCTTGGAGCCCGTGGGCAGGTGGGAGATTTCTGTAGCTGGAGGGATTTTCCTCTCTGGATAATCTGGAGGTCCAGACCTGAAGCCCTGCTCCCACCCCACCAACTGGACACCATCCCGGGGCCACTGAGCACCCCAGTCGGTGAACCTCGGTCTCTCTGGTCCTCGTTCTGGCCCCAGTGGTGCGGGGCAGCCTCACTGTTCCCCTGTCCTCTGAATGTGGTGCCTGCAGCTCAGCCTGCCCGCCTCCCACTGCCCCTTCTTCACCTTTCCTCTGTCCCCCAGCTACTCCAGTGCTTGACTCTCCCACCACCCTTCCAAGATTCCAGAATGTTCCCCAGGCTGGCATCAAAGGCTTCTTCCCACAATACCCAGTGGGCAGGCAGGGGTTCTCATGTGGTATGGGGAGGAGACAGGACAAGGTCACCAAGTCGGCTAATGAAGTGAACTGTCAGCTCAGTGCAGCTCATCTCCGAGGGTCAGTGTCAGAGCCTCCATTTGATGCTTATGACCAACGCGGCCAACATGTTGCTACACAAGTTTGCGTCCTAAATGAGGATGGGCTCAGGGCTGCACTTCTGGGCTGCAGGGCGTCTCGTATGGTCTCTGGGAAAGTGAATGTACGTGAAGGTCAGGGGACATTCTCTGCGTCTCATCTCTGCTCCCACCAGCAACTACAGCTTAACCTGCCGCTGTGCGGAAGGCTAAAAAAGAAAAGAGAAAGTCTGGGGTTTGTTCCTCTCTTTGAACACATCACAGAGAGTCAAAGGAAATGTTTCCAAGCTGAACTATACACCTGTGAGTGGCACAAGCAATAGGAAAACACATCAAGACCATCAGCTGTGCGTTTGAAAAGCAAATGTGATAGGTGGAGCGAGGAGTGTCAGTGAGTCCCCGTCTCTGAGAACGATTCCCCTTTTAACCAAAGGTCTAGTGAAGGTCAGGCGTGGGGAGATCTTGGAGAAGGGATATCTTCAGGTGGAAAAAAAGGCAGAAGAATAATGATTTGAATCCTGACACTGAATTCAGCACACAGCAGACCAGTTAGCAGCCGCGATGGAACAATGGATTCATCCTTCTCAATCGGCAGTGGAAGCTCAGGCCCAGATGCCCGTGTTGACCCTCTGTGATGGTTCGATGAGGTTTCAGAAGGCAGCTATGCCAGGGAACCAAGAAAGGATGCTGGGGATGGATGACATCCCGTGCAATCCCGTCAGCTGCAAAGAACAGCTCCCAGTGGGCAGGACGACCTGGGACCGGGTGGCTCCCATGACATTCCACAGCAGCTCGCGCTGAGCCCCTGTGATCCTGTCTCCACGCTATTTGCAATTTGAGGGTCGGTGTTGCTGAGTCAGTCTTAAGGGAAGAAGGGAGGAATACGCTCAGTGATAATCCTAACGCAGCTCAGGCAAGAAGACTGCCGTCGCCCCACCATCGGGCAGAGGGGTGATTCTCAGTCCTCTCACCCCGAGACCCGCTGTGCGTAGGTAGAGGCCTCTCTTGGATAGGATTGGATCTCGACGGAGCCCCAGCACCTGAGAACTCCACATTTTGCCTTTCCACAGTGATCCCTGGAGCATCGGTGACCGAACGCCCCAGACAGAGCTACTGAGTTCATTAGTGCATCGGTGCATAGTAGGTGCTTTATGAGAAAGTCTGAATGAACAAAGGCATGAGAAGCTGTCAACGAAGCATGTTCTTGGGACACTGGCTATAAGTCTACCTTCTTCTTTTATAATCAATAAATCGAGTATAAGTAGTTGGTGATGGCATTGATTGACCTCTAACTTCCATCCTTACTGGTATCATCTGCAGCGTTTCTATTTTCTAAGTGGTTCCAACTTTTCACTAGAAGCCTCACGAAATGTGTGACAGACCCACAGACGAAAACTTGTGATCTAAGATAAACCGTTTCTGTACAAGAGTCCATGTTTCTAGACTCAGAAACATTTCATCGTATGGAGCTTTCCTCCTGGAAGCGTGGCCCCCAGACAGGGGGTGGGGGGGCAGCAGGAGTCGGTACCCCAGAGAGGTTGTCAGGAATGCAGAGTCGTGGCCCCGCCCAAACCCGCAAAACCTTGTCTGCATTTCCTCAAGATCCCTGGGTGATGTGTGTTCACCTGACACCCATACACTGTGCTTTACTGTCCTGACATACCGTCGGTTAGCTGGCCATGAGAAGCCCCTGCGGTCTCCATTCTTTCTCTTTGAAGGTTCAGGGTGTGGAGCAACTTGGGGAGGGGTGTGCTTTACCATTTCAACATCGAGCATTCAGCCGTCCGCTTTGTGCTCCTGTTTATGTCACTTACAGATGGAAAAAAAAAAAAAAAAGAGCGAGAGCAAGCGAGAGAGAGAAAGATCTTTTTGAAAAAGGAAATCACATTTTTATTCTTTATTGAAACATGTGACCGAGTTCCTTAAATATCAGAGAAACCTATTCGTTCGTGCTGAATGGTCATTGCAAGGTTCTGTCTCTTGACAATTCCCATAGGCTGGCAACGCCCGGGGAAACAGAACGCTTTTCGGAACAACAGCTTCCACTGATTGTGAAGTTGCTGGCTATTTGGATGTGTTCGTTTCTGAAAAGGTGATTGACAACAAGTCAAAAGGATGCTGGCTACTTGGAACTGACTTACCTTGTGGGTATTTTAGACTGACCTTGTGGTTCAGATGGCCACGAGGAAGGTGCCGTGGCTGTCAGTTACCCGTTAAAAGAGGCTACGCTCTGTGGCAGCCCAGCATATTCAATGTAAATTAACTTTAACATACAGAGATGACGGTTCGTGATTTATTTTCAAAATAGTGTATCTGTGAAAAATTAAGAGCCACAAGGATCCAATTATCTCAATGGCAGTCTAATTTATGTGGCATGAAGTACTTTAAAAAAATCGGGAGGGATGTTTAGTGAGGCTAAATTGGTGTCGCCTTGCTGGGTCACAGCTTGAAGTCTATCTGAACGATGTGGATCTCATTAAATATCATCAACTTAAAATCGCTTAGGTGATAAGAAAGATGAAGATGAAGATCAGCCTGGTGGAAGTCCCTTTTGTCTGTAAATGCACCTCCTCTAGGAGCGTCTCTGGCTTCCCCAAGCACGCGGCTGTCTTGCCAGACGAGCTGCAAAGGCGGGCGGGGCGGGCACGTCTTTCTGCCCAGATGCCCAGATCTCTGGCGGCCCAACTGCGAGACGGAGGTTCAGACCATAAGCTCCCCCTGTCCCAAAGCCTGAAGGCCTGACTGCATGCTCGTATTGATTTTGGGAAGAAGCTCTGAGATCGATCAATATCTGTTGGCAGCTGAAACCTTCAGATATTTGTTAAAGAACCAGATAGTCATGTTTCTGTGGGCAGAGAGGGTGGCTGGTGTCCAGAGTTACACGATTAAATAATGCCTGGTTTAGCCGTTGTTGGTCTGTGACAGGTCGAAGCAGGAGCGGTGTTTACTGTGATTAATCTAAACAGGAGGACACATTGATCTGTTCCTTCGGCCCCCGCATGAGGGGAGGAAATTTGTCATTTTCTGGTTGGGAAGCAGTTTCTCCCTTCTGCTGAGCTCTGCAGACAGAGGGGGCTCCCAAGGAATCCTGCCACAGCCACCCAAAATCCCAAGCAGCTGAGGAAGAGGAAGACCCTCCCAGCATGGCCACTGCGAATCTTGCCCAGTGTCCCCTCCACACTCGGAAGGATCGCAAGAATCAAAGTACCCATGTTGTTAGGCAACCACGTGGGTCGGCCGTGCCCCCGCGTCCTAAAGATCCACAGAGACCATTCTCTCCCCAACTGCCTGGTGTCTGGAGTGCACACGACTTCACACGGATCCAGCCAGTGCCCGCCCTCCCCACCTAGTGCCGTGAGGGATGCTGAATTCAGAGTAGGCTTCAGAAAGAATTCCAAAATAAGCCACTTTGAACCATCTCACGTTCTATGGACCATATTCTGAGATGCACTGAATGCATACTCTGCTCTTGGCCGTCCCCCAGCTTGTAGGCTTGTCAGCCCATTCTGGAGAGACGGGGCGGGGCAAATGCTGGTGGCCTTGCAGTCATGGAAGCAGGGAGGCGACATAAGATATCCAGAGCACGACGAAGTTGGGTTAGAAGACGGCCAAGCCAAGGCAGGAAAAAGTTAAGATTCCAGAGAATCAAGGTAAGAGCCCCAGAAATCCTTGGCCGTTACCAGAATACTTAGATTTATGTATAGTTTTTCCATTATTTGTTAAGCCTTCTGGGTTTTCTGTAACAGACTAATGAAGAGAGGAATGTTTGAATTCTCTCCTGGGTTTGAATCATTGCTCCTTCACTTACTGGGTAGTAAAAAATAGTGTGTGTTGGAGGCTCAGATTCCTTATCTGCAAAAGAGAAATGATAATCCCTAGCTCCCAGGGCTCCTGTGCAGAATAGATGAGATATAAAGCGTGGTGTGTGGGTAGTAGCTGCTCCTTACACTGTGGGTGAGATGGTGCATTCTTCCCCTGATGGTGTGTCAGATAGCTTCGTCTTCATGTCTGTCTGTCTGTCTGTGCACTCTCAGAGCTTCAGCACTAACCGAGGCGCCCATCTGACCGCCGGAGAACTTCTCTTCCTCCTGGTTGGATGCTGGCTTCCTCCGCCCGAGATCCTGTGTGGTCTTCAGCAACTCTTGGGGATCAGCTCTAAACTCCAGGAGGCCCCTGAGCAGGGGGAGGGGTGTGGCTGTTCCGTGAGCCCCACAAACACACCCAGCTCATCAGTTTCCGCGCAGTCTCACCTTTGAAGATGTAGGCTCTCCCCAGCAAGGGCGTCCTCCAGCAAGTTCGGAGCAGACCATGAATGTCAAGCTGAACAATTTACGAAGGGCTTTCACGTGGATTACTCCGATCAGTTGCATTTTGCCCGGTGGTCAAGGACAAACTGTCAGTCATTTCAAAGCTCACCTTCCCGACCTGCAAAAAGTCTTCCTTCTCATTTATGCCAAGGATCAAAAGTCACATGGGTCAGATGTTAATTTCTCACCAGGTGGCCGGAATGAACCAACATCCTTTGTGGAGGACACAGCAAGGCAGCTGCGGGGTGATAAGGCAGAAGTGGAATCTCAAGGCATCTGCAGAAGGTAAGACCATGAGAATGAACTCCTTTTCCTTAAAAGTTCAGCATCAGCTTCCCCCCTGACATCTTACAGGAGCTGTGAAGTAGTTTTCTTTTCCCCCATACAGTGGAGAAGAGCCGATTACCCTCAGGTGTTGGGACAAATTATAGGTTTGTCGGGCACCAGGAAAAAAAATCTGCTCATGGCGTACTCTGCTTTCACCCTTAAAAAAAAGCCTTTAGAAAACTTGTGTGTTTTGTTAGGGTAAAGAATTCAGTTTCCTCTGCAAGGCTTCTCAACCCTGGCACTTCTGACGGTTTGGGTCCAATTGTTCTCTGCTGTGCACACTACGACGTTGAGCAGTGTCTCTGGGCTCTCTTACCAGATGATAGCAGCCCCTCCCCCGAGCTGTGACAACCAGAAATACCCACAGACATCGCCAAATGAAATTTATCCAGCCAGGTTCCCCAGCATAGCCCACCAGGGGTCATGCAAAGAGCCAAATATTGCAACCAAGTGTGGCCTCTGGTCCCCACAGGACAGGACCTCCCACAGGCTGACTCCCATGGGGGAATTTAGACCAGATATGAAATTTCTTCTCCCTCTCAAAGATTCCACCATTTTAATCTATCGATTTTCTCTTCTGGATTGGTAAACAATAGGAACCTTCTCGAGAGCATCATCCTGTCTAGAATGAGGATCTCATGGGTACAATCTACTGCAGACGCAGCAGGTCAGGCCCAAGGAGGAAGGGAGCCGCGTGGGACGTGTGATGGGAGACACGTGGCATCGAGTCCCGCAGGTCCTACCGGAGGGATGAGAAGGCTCAATGGTTCACTGCTAGGATGGTCTGCACGTGAGGGGCAGCCGTACAGTCCCGAGAACTTACTGAATACTGTTTAGCCGCACGCTTTAAATGGGTAAATGTCAGTGTGTAAGTTATATCTCATGTTTTAAATGGTGCATTACTGAGAGGCCACTTGCCTCTCCTTGCATAACGATCATGTGTTGGTAAAACCCTGGCTGAATGTGTCACAGAAAAAAAAAAAGAGCAATTGGCTTATTTTTACAAGAAGGGTTTCTATCGCTTAGAACTTGGAGCTTCAGGCCCAGGTGGATCCAGGGACTCAGTGACATGATTAGGGCTCACTCCTTCCCCATTGTGCATCTTGGCTTCCGTCTATGTTGGCCTCATCCCGTCCGACCTCAGGTAGCCAGGGGAGTGGGTCAGTGTCTCAGACGATGGCTTCCCTGCTTGGCAGCCCCCATAGAAAGAGCCAATGTCCTCAGCGACCTTGAGAGGAAGTCAGTTTGTCTTGGGGATCAGCTCCAAACTCCAGGAGGCCCCTGAGCGGGGAAAGGGGTGTGGCTGTTCCATGAGCGCCGCAAACACACCCAGCTCATCAGTTTCCCTGTAGTCTTACCTTTGAAGATGTAGGCTCTCCAACGTGTACCCTTCTCTGAACCCACCACGATGGCCAGGGGGAAGGGTCCTCCAGCTGCTTGTGCACAGTCAGAAGACCCCCTGTGTGGCCGGGCCCACGTAGCGCACCTGGCTGACGAAGCTCAGCGGGACCGTGCGGAGCAGGCTGGGTTAGTTGCCGGAAAGCGAGGAAGGTGCAGCTCCATCAGGCAGACAGCAGAGCTGACAAAACAGTGAAAAAGCAGACGCATCACAGGTGTTCCGCACCGTGGCTCCCCACCCACATTGTCCGCGGCCCCAGAAGAATGGTGCACATGTGCGTCGGACTTGGGCTGAACTCCCAGGCTGGGCAGGAGCGCAGTCTAGATCAGCTAAGCTGCAAAGGACCTGCATTCACACGAGTGAGGAGTGCAGGCTGCTGTCAGAAGCCCTAAGGTTATGGGGTGCTCTGTTACACACAGCATCATTGTGGCAACAGCGGACTGGTACACTCCCTTTGTTTGTGGAGCAAGGGATCCATATTTTCTCGCAAGGAGGGAGCTCCCCACAATGAACAGTGGCGTGTGGTCCTTCACACAGCAAAGCCCCTGGCAGCGTCATGAATCCCAGCCCACTCGTGGAGCCAAGTGTCACCTTTTCAGACCCAGCCCCATGGGGAAAGTGGCAAGGACAGCTGCTTTTACCCCTTTCTAAGATTGCCTTTTGTATGTGCACAACGGGATGCTGAGCTCACTTGAACTCCATTCTTTGCAAGCAGCCTGCGCTGTCCTTCCCCAGGGCGGTGAGCGTCTGTCTTCCATATCTATCTTGAGGGACAGCCACAGGGACCTGCATGGGCCACCAATCTTCCCCAGCCATCCAGACCCTACCTGCACCAAGGACACAGTTCAGCACTGACAGCGAATGAGACGCCGTGCTCCCGGAAGCACGGGACGGTGAACCCGTCCTCCCCTGGCAATGACTGGGTGATCTGTTTATGAGATTTCAGCCGTGCCCTATGTCATATGTCCTGGGGCACCCTGATGACTTCATCATGCATGATTAAAATGTGAATAAGGAATCAAAGAGAAAGGTCAGGAGTCTGTGCGTGAAAGATATTATACACTCCTGGAAATGATGTGGGGAATACCTCTGAGCAGAGATTCTTTTTCCAAAGATTATGATTTTTATTTTGAGAGAATTTTAGACCTTTGGAAAAGTTGCGAAATGAATACAAAGAGTACCCATCCTCCTTCACACAGCTTCCCCTTATGTTTATAATCCTACAAATCCTATCAAAACTAAGAAATTATTCTTCTCCACAATACTGCTAACTAGAGCAGGGAACTGATTTGGGTCCCGCATCTTTCCATCAGTATTCTTGTTCTGTTCCGGGATCCATCCCAGGATCCCGCATTGCACTTGGTCATCATGCCTTCTTTGTCTCTTCCAGTTTGGGGAAGTCCTCTGTCCTTCCTTACCTTTAGTGACCTTGACACTTGGAAGGCATTGGTCAGTTATTTTGTAGAAAAGACCTCAGTTTGACTTTGATGTTTGTTCATGATGAGACCGAGGTTGTGTGTTATTGGGAGGTGCACCCCAGAAGTGGTGTGCCCCTCCCGGTGTGTCACGTGAAGGTGCGTAATATTGGTTATATCATCTACGACTGACGTGTGTGTGCCGGGATTCGCCCCTGGAAAGTTACTGCTTTTCCCTTTGTAAATATTAAATATTTGGAGGAGCAATGCAAATATCCATTTTTGCTTTCCAACTTGGAATGGAGCGCACAGTAAATGAAAATACTCCCATCTGTAAACTCCAGTGAGTGTCTTTCTAAGCCACAGATACCAGATCTGCCCAGTCCTTCCACTGCTTGCTTTCCAGTGTTTGCTCTGCTGCTCACTCCCAACCCCCACTCCACCTGACCCCAGGCCAACCCCTTCCTTTCCTTTCCCAAAACCATGATGTGGCGCCAACACCATGGAGATCGGGGGCCATGCCTGGGCAGGCATGTGACATGGATCCTTCAGCAGAGAAGCCCCTATTACAGTCCCGGGGAAGCAACCACCAGAAGAACCAGGGCAGGCACTGTGACCTCCTGGCTTCCCAGCCTCCTCTCCTGAACCCCACCCCCACCCCCAGCCAGGCACACACAGTCCTTCACACCTGGGCGGGGCTCCCTGGGTGGGGGTGGAGTTCTTGGTCTTGCAGCTTCCTGGCCAGGGCACCCTCACCTTCCTTCAGCTGGAAGGTCATCCCATCCCTGCGGGAAGGGGGCATGAGTTTGCAGGCAGGGGATCGGAAGGTACCAAGAGCACCCCTGGGGCCCCCGTGCTTCCTTGTGAATGTCTCCATCCTGTGCATTGGTTCCTTGGCCAATCTGCTGTGACAGTTACTCTTTCCCTCCCTCCCTCCTTCCCTCCCTCCCTCCCTCCCTCCTTCCCTTCCTCCCTCCCTCTCTCCCTCCCTTCCTTCCTTCCTTCCTCCCTCCCCTCTTCCTCCCTCTTTCCCTCCCTCCTTCCTTCCCTCTTTCCTTGTTTCTCTCTCTCTCTCTTTCCAACGGAACATAAGTTAATGTTTCCAAACAGAGACATTGATCCAGGATTTCATTTCCTTCCTCTGCTGTTTCTGCTTTATGAGGACCCAAGTGGTTACAGTGGAAACTTTTGACAGACCCAGCAGTTGGGCAAATTAAATCTTCCGGCCTGAGCAAATCCTGACCTGGACCCTTCACACCATCTGCCTGCTTTTGGGCAGGTTTGCCTGTCTTCCCCGTGATAGAGCATCAGCTTCCCTCCCCGTGGGCTTGGGTTAAATAATAAAAAGCCTGAAAACAAAACAAGCCTCTGTTACAGGCAGACTACTGCTGCTTTTCCATTGCAGACGAGAGAAGAGGGGCCCCCAGAAGGAAAGGCTGGGGGCAGCAGAGCGGGGATGGCGAGGGACACGGGGTCTCCGGCCGGCAGCTCCGAGCCCCCCTGCCGGGGCCGAGACTCGCTGTCTGTATTGCATTACGGATGGGAGAACTGGCTGAATAGAGAGAATCTCCCCTGACCCCGCCGCACACTCGAACCTTCCCGGGGCCCCAGGCTTGGCAAGGACACCTGCACCACCTGCTCCCCCGTAGGGAGACAGAGAAGCAACCAGACCTGGGCTGCCCACACTGGCCTTCCGGGGAAGTCAAAGGCCCCTTTCAGCCCTGAGGCCTCTTGCCGGGCCTGACACAGGAATGCGAGAGCAAGTGTTCCCGAGGGGCGGTCTGGGCCAGATGAAGCCCACCGATTTGATTTCTCTGGCCCATGTGATGCCAGACCACGTTTTTAACTTACTTGTAATATTTTTTAAAAAAGATAAGATATTTCACATGAAGCCTGGGTTTCTAGTTTACCTGGGGAAACAGGCAGCTGCGGGTTCCCTGGGTGCCCGCCCCCACTTGGAAGCAAACAACCGAGACAGGTTAGCTCCCCTCCGTTGATGCCGCCGGCCGCCCTCCTCATACAAAGCTCCCATGGCAGTGGCTACTTGGCATCTTACAGGTGCCCACTCAGTCCCTGACTTCGCGGCCCGGTCCCCGTGGGCATTCGCCCCAGGGGAGAGGGCCAGGCAGGGGCTGGGCATGGAGGGAGGGGCAGGGAGCCATCCAGGGGGTGAGGAGACGCCATCACCGGGGAAGCAGGAGGCTGTCCCAGGGCCCATGTGCAGGCCTGCTAAGCACGATGCGGCGAAGATTCACTCGGTGGGAAGCAATGGCGTGTGAGGGCTGGGGGCTCGGAGCCAGACAACCTCTGCTGCCTGTGATCCGACATCTCGGTCTCCCCGCCTGTGAACGAGGGATGGATTGAATCTGCCCCAAAGCAGTGTGCAGGCGGCCGCTATGTTACTTTCCTGCGGCTGAGATGCTCCAGTAAACAGGAGACAAAGGGACGGATGGCCGAGAGCCCACGGGGTTTGTCCTCATCCAAGCTGCTGGCAGAGCGAGGGACAGCCATCCTCTGGGAGTGTCTCCAAAGAAATATGGTGGAGGAGGCTGGGGACAGCCCAGGGGTGTCCTGACTTCAGGATGGACAGCCCAGCCCTGCCCATCGACAGCTGCCGGTGGAGTGGGCCCCACGGTGGGGACCATGCAGGCCTGTTTGTGCAGGCCACGGGCCGAGCCTTCCCTGAGTGGTCAGGGGCCTCCCAATCCTGTCTCTGCTCAAAATGTGGTCGCCTGCAGGACCAGGTGCCTGGTTCCGCCGTCCCTTGGCGCCCCTGCTCTCTGCCTCCAGGGCACACTGTTTCCCAGCAGGACCCACCACACACATCACCCAACGTCACTGGATGTCTTCCCTGCTGGCCTGCGAGTCCCAAGAGACAGAGGCCACATCTGTGTCCACGCTCCACGCCAGGGGTGAACCCAGGGCCTGGCACAGATTGGACACTGCAAGACTGTTCATTGAATGAGGGACCTGGACACCCTACCAGGGACGGGCAGGTGCCCTCTGCTGGCCGCCCAGCCCAGGGCATCCTGGGAGCTCCTTCATGCAATCCGAATGGAGTTTCAGTGGGGACCTAAGCTCTGCCGCACAATCTGCACATAGCGAGCACCCCCACTCGTGACACGGGAAAGAACGTCAGGTGTGCCCGGCCCTGAGGCAGCTCTGCAAACACTGGGCGTCCTGGATGCAGGTGGGCGTGGTGGCTGCCGTCTGCTCACTCGGCTGCAATGCATCCGTTTCGAAACCGAGAGAAGACATACCCATGTTCTTTCCTGCAAAATGAACACTGGGTCTTTTTTTAGGGAAAGGGCGTGGTCCCTCCCATCCCCCCAAGAGATTTGGGCTATTTTTACTTGTAAGCAGAAAACAATGTTAACTTTAAGTTCTTGAACTTTAGAGTAGGCCAAATTGTTTTTTTTAAATACTTGGAAAGTGGCAGATATTTGTATTTGACCACATGGTGATGAACTTATTGATGGAGAGACTAAGGGGTCAGTGGGAAGTTGGATGTTGTTTAAAAAAAATCTATGAAGTTAAGGGACCCCAACATTGGGGTCTGTCTTCCTTCATCACCTACATCAGGCTCCGTGCTCTGGGGTCCCCATGGGCACCCCTCCGATAGGGCTTCTTAGCAGTTAAGTTGGAAATGTCTAACATTTGCCAAGTCTCTTGTCATGTTGTGTGAAAGATGTGTTCTGTAGTTAAACGCATCCATGGAAAGCAGACACCGGAATGCCCCCCTTCTCAGAGATTCTCAGGGCACAGTGACATATTAAAGGTCCTGACAAGTCCTGCAGGAGAGACCCTGGTTTTAACTCATTTAACCCACTTTTCCTGGACCTTTTAGACTAAGGCAACTCTTTGGTGAAAAACAAACACACAAAACACTTAGAACACCACCTGGGGCTATTGTGGCAGCAAACACAGTTTGAGGAAGCCTCATCCTACAGAAGAGACCCTCCATCGTGTGCAGAAACTATCAACGAGAAAGTTAGTACAAATGAAAACTTTGTTCAATTTTAAAACAATTGAAAGGAAATAGGGTGCATTTGAGCTGAAATTTTGAGATGGAAGAAAGTCTAAGGTACTGACAGCCAGACGACACCATTCCATCCTTCCGTCAGGACGCAGGTCATGAAATATTCCATCAGCCATGGGGCCTTCTCTATGATTTAGACTGTCCCTTGCTTTGCCATGCTCATGCTTCCTGTAATAAGCCCCTCAGTTGTGCACAGAGCCCCTTTGATTCTGCTCCTGCCAAACTGGGTGCACCACGTCTGTGGATCTCAAAAGCAAACCGTCATCCTGTTAATTCTGAGACGCTGTCCAAAGGACAGTGTGTCTCAGCCATTGGGCGTTTGGATAGTCGGGACTCAGCAAGCATGTCTGCCTATTGTAGGGAGCCCTGCCCATCAGGAGGGGCTCCCGGCCCTCACTACTTGCAAGGAGATATCTCGTCTTTCTGACTGCAATCTTTTCCCAAAGAAGAAGCTTCCCCAACCTGACTCATAAAAGGCAGATCTCAGATGCATCTGCCAAGCGTCCCCACCATTCTGCTCTCTGATCTCGTGTCCCACCTGCAAGACTTGTCCTTTGTTAAGCTGTGACCGTGGTGTTGTCAGGAAGGACAGCGTCCCCTGGGACCCAGACAAGACCTTGAGCTCAGTGAGTGCGAAGACAGACAGTGATGTTTCCTTACCATGTCGTCTGCACATTGATCCCCGCGCTCTGGATAGGAGGCCTGGAAGCCCACCTTCCTGCTGTTCTCTGAGTTTTCCCATTGCCACGAAGGAGTAGGTGTCTCTGCAGTGCGAGAGGCCCGGCTTTGCTGTTCCCAAAGCACGAAGGTAGAGGACAATGTTTGCCCCATCGGGCACTGAGCTCTCTGAGGCAGGGGTGCTGCGGTTAGGGATCGCAGAGAGAGATGCGGGTTCTCCCAGCACCGTGAGGTGGCCTGGGGTTGCATACGCCTGTGACCCATAGGAAGTCATCCCATCTCTGACGTGGATTAATCCAGCCAGTCGCTGAAACTCTCAAGCTTTCCCATCAGACAGCGAAGGAATCCACTTCCTTAGCAGCTCCTGTGCAGAATCCAGTCATTGTACAAAAGTGTCATGGGCATCTGCTAGGTACAAGGCTCTGTGTTCAGGGCTGTGGGGGCATAAAGCATCGCTCTCATCCTCACGGAGTCCCGAGCGTGACTGAAGACACAGCGCCCCCAGCTTGCATTTGGGGGGCGCTGCTCCTGCCCCATTCCATTTGGTTCCCAAGGGACCGTGAGTCACAGGGTCTGGCCCCCCTGGGGCCTCTGGGTCCTATTTGGTAAGTGGTACTGCATCCCCAAAGCAATCGGGACTGGCTCCAGGTGGGACCGCGCGCCCAAGCAGCACCAGTCAAACTCGTTACCAGAGTTGACTTGTAATCTTTGGACAGTGCTTGAACAAAGAGCTCTTTCCGCTGGGACTGCTGACTGATGCCGTGAGCACAGAGCTGGGTCTAGGGTGAGGGAGGTGGGCAGCTGGGGCACAAAGCATAGGGGTACTTAGTTCACGTGACCCCGAGAGTGAGCGCCTCCTTGACTTTGTGCAGGGGCGCCTCAATGGCCCCACCCTAGCCCTGGACATGGTCCTGCCTCCTGGCCATCTCTCCTTGCCACAGGGAAAAAGCCTATTTGGAGTAGGAGAGAAGGACTACATGCAGCAGGAAATAGCGCAAAGACACACAGAGATAGAACCCCAGCAACATCATGAGAGCGCCTAGATCCAGCCATGCCTGCAGCTTTAATTTCTGGTCACAAAGCTAATACATTGAATTGGTTTTCTGTCCCTAAAAGTGTCTTGGCAGCTTGAATTGGAGCATTGCAAGTGACAGGGTATAAAACAAAGACTTGGCTGAAACGAGGTGGCAGAGAGGGTGGAGAGCATCACCATCCCCTGCTAAGGAGTTTGTGAACTTTGTCATGTAGTTGTGAAGCAGAGCGTGAGGATTGTTGTTTTTTGGGAGTCAGGCTGCTGAAGAGTTTGTAGACTCTGTGTGGTGCTTGGTAAGATCTGACAACAGAGGAGACTCAGCCTGCCTGTCAGAGGGCAAAACGGGAACAAAAATGAGCTTTATTTATTGATTACTTTTCAAGACAGGGAGTTCTGGATCCAGCAGTGCCTAAAGACAGATCATCTCTCAGTTTCTGAGTTACGACAACTGAGAGATTGGCCTTTTCTGGGAGCAGTTCAAGCAGGATGCGTGAAACTAAGGGAGTCCTGATGCAGGCAGGATTGGGGTCCCCTCCCCACCATGTGCGCTAAACTGTAAGCAACTTGGGGGCCAGTGTCGTGAGCCCTCATCCACCCTTGTGTCCCGAGGCCAGTGTAGAGATGGACACGGTGCAGACACAGTCAACCATGAGAAATGACCTGATAGATGAACGGGTGGGGGAGGCGTCCAGGGCTCGCTCCCATGGGACACCTGGACACGATACCCACGTAGTGAGGCGAAGAAGGAAGCTTAAGGACGCTCTCGGGCGCCAGGGCCTGGGTGCTGGCAATCCCCAGGTCTGAACACACACTCCCGACTTTCTGGGCCTCCTCAAACGTCCCTGCCTTTGCCATGAAAGGATCCGGAGCCGGGGCTGGGAGAGTGTGGCAGACACATCCGAAGGTGACGTACAGTCTGTCACACCCTTGTGCAAACCCCCTCCCATCCAGTGCCGGCAGACCAGTGACTTGTTTCTGACCAGTAGAAAATGGCAAAGGGGATGGGAGATCACATTATAACATATGACAGCAGCGAAGGGATTTTTGGATGCAATTAAGGTCTCTATTTAGTTGATTATAAATAGAGATCAACCTGGGTGGGCCTGACCTAACCCGGTGATGGAAAGCCCATTTATAAGAGGATCTCATCTTCCCCTGACCTCAGAGACTCGGTAGAACAACGTGCTTGGCTGCCTGTGAAGAAGCAAACAGCCAGACTGTGAATGGCCCACGGGGAGGGCCAACTTCCAGAAGCGGGGACCACAGCAAGTGAACACATTTGGATGAGCCCCATAGGAGCGGGGTGGCCCAGCTGTTCCTGGGCTGCAGCCATGGGAAACCCTGAGCAGAGGATGCAGAACGGCCGGGCCTGGACCCCGACACACAGGTATCGTGTGGTAATCAATGTGTCATGTTCCAAAGTCCTGTGTTGATGGGAATTGGTTGGATGAATGAAAGGAGGGCACTCATAGGGTGCGGGGAGGATTTGAGGGGGCTGGGAGAATCCTCTATCATCCTAAAGTGAAAAGCCTTCTACTGTGCTGTTCAAACCCTGGGCTGTGGGGCCGGGAGAGCGTCAGCAAAGGGGTGAGCCCCGTGCTGACCTCCAACGAAGACACTGGGAATGCTGAAGAACTTTCTACCCTCGCCCATCCCATTCCTGCCTGGAGCTCCTGCCGGGAAGTCCCTACACCCCTGCCGCTCAGCCCCCGCCTCTGCCTCAAACCTATCAAACACTTCTTGTTCCTGCCTTTGTTCCCAAGCCTTACTGTGCCTCTGTTTCCCCACTGGGCTCTTGGGGACACCTCAGCCTGGCTCCGCACAAGACCCCCACTGTCCCAAGATCGTGCCATCACACATCGGAGCAGATGAAACGTCCAAACTCCCTCACTCAATTATATTCAATTATACATTCCACAAAAATCTCTCCCATTGCTGCATTATTTAAGAAGGAGCTAAATAAGGAAGCCCTCTATTTTTCATTCCTGATTCTCAGATAATTATAAATATACTGACTTTTTTTCTTAATCATGGATTGGCTTTTACGGAGACAGTTGATTTCCTTCTTATGCAGACACGGTTTTGACTGGAGCCTTAACCTCGCAGTAAAGGTCGTGACTAGCGTAACTCCAGCTGTGCGCACGAAAGTCCGCCTGGGCATTACCAGAGCACCTGCCACTGGGAGCCAGAGGCCATGGCCGACCGCGCCCCGGGAGCCGGTTTTATTCTTGAACCAGCCTGTTCCGTGATCCGAACAGGGCTCCCGAATCCAGGCGGTGCCCTCTGCGGGACATGCGCTCATCATGTTACACAGGGATTTGCAGATGCCCACAAACTGAGTTTCAGCAACTGGCCCATCCCTTACGTTTTGTTTTCCCAAGTGAGCCTCCGGTGGGGGCTGAATGCACGTTCGACTCGCCCACGCTCTGAGGCCCCGCCTCCGGAGACTTCCTCACTGACTGTGAGAAGCCAGCACGAGGAGCGCTCACTATCCCAGTGAACGAATCAGGCCATGTTCAAGCAGAACGCAGACTCGTGATACACAGAACAGCCCATCACTTGAGCATCAGGGAAACACAGAAAACACAGAACGGGGTCCAAGCGTGGGCTTCGGATGGTGCCCAGAGTTCCAAGTCCCGTGGCGCCGTTTCCCAGCTCTGTGACCTCGGGCAGGCGACTCAGCCTCTCTGTGCCTCAGTTTCCCCCTCTTCAGAAGGAGGTACTAACCAAGCTGGCTCATCAGGCTGTTGTGAGGGTTCGGTGAGTTAATGGATTTAGAGCCTGAGGCTGGAGCTTAGCCTGTGATAAATGTTGCGTGTCCTTGTTGTTTCGCTATTACCATTGCCTTTACTTTTCTTTTTTTTTTTTAATTTTTTTTTTTTAAGATTTATTTATTTTGACAGAGAGAGACAGTGAGAGAGAGAACACAAGCAGGGGGAGTGGGAGAGGGAGAAGCAGGCTCCCCGCAGAGCAGGGAGCCCGATGCGGGGCTCGATCCCAGGACCCCGGGATCATGACCTAAGCCGAAGGCAGACGCTTAACGACTGAGCCACCCAGGCGCCCCTATTTTTTTTTAAGATTTTATTTATTTATTTGAGTGAAAGAGAAGCAGCAAGGGGCAGAAGGAGAGGGAGAAGCAGACTCTCTGCTGAGCAGGGAGCCTGGCATAGGGCTCGATCATGGGACTCCAGGATCATGACCTGAGCCGAAGGCAGACGCTTAACGACTGAGCCACCCAGGGGCCCAAAAGACACTGTGACAGAGACACAGTGAGAGAGGGAACACAAGCCGGGGGAGCGGGAGAGGGAGAAGCAGGCTTCCCGCCGAGCGGGGATCCCGATGCGGGGCTCGATCCCAGGACCCTGGGATCATGACCTGAGCCGAAGGCAGACGCTTAACGACTGAGCCACCCAGGCACCCCACCTTTACTTTTCTAAGGTGGATTTCACTGAAGCGAACACCACAGGCCATGGACGGCTCCCCTCGCCCCCTCACCTCCTCATTCATCCGTGCCCCCAGCACTCATCTGTGCTCCCGGCTGTGGTCTGCAGACATCTTCTGCCGTTCTCGTCCGTGGGGAGCAGCATAGATCCCCTCCCCCGGGCTAAGCTGACTTATTCCTGCGACACGGGACGGGAGGCGCCAGGCGTCTGTCGTGGGCTGTGCATGCACCCCCAGAGAAGACCGCTCACGGGCAGGGGCAGGGGAGAAAGCGAGCCGGACGCGCGGGTGCGGGCGTCGTGCTGAGCCCGGGCGTGCTCCCATCCGTGGCTCTCGGGCTGCTTCAGAACCTTAGCAAGCCCTGGGTTTTGTGCAGCAGGGGATGGCAGGGTCGGGCTTTATCGTTCCCTTCTGCATGCGTGCTGCAGCTTTCGGTGGCCTACACCCAGCGTGCAGGGGGACGGCCTGTGTGCTCACATCATCCCGGTGCTAACTATTTCAGAGGGGCATCGCTGAGGCCCCCCGAGCACCGGGGTCAGGGAGGTCAGCACAGGCACCTCTTGAGAAGACAGTGCAGCGAGAGAAAGAAGTGCGCGGCCATCTCTCCTGGCAGCACCATTAATTCCCATCGTGCGACTCGGCCTTCAGCCAAACGTCTATTCTTCTCTTTCCTTATTGCGGCAAGCCTTCCATTTGAGAGAATACGATTACCTGTGGTGCACCCACCCCGTGCAGATAATCAAATTACAGGTTCTCTTTCTTCTTCAAATTTAATCAGGGGCAACCCCTGTCTCCCTGAGATGAGACAAACTTGCTTAGCCCTCCCCTTTAAGCGAAGGTGTCCTCTCCAGCTCACAAAGGACTTGGGGATCGCAATTAATTACCCCCGTCCATCCTGACAAACGCCCGTACGCGTCACAGGGACCGCATTCGAGGGAGATAAATGGGAGGAAAGCAAAAATTTTTAAGAAGTAATTTTTAGACATCTTGATAACATCTCTTTGTTGAGATAAGAATTTTTAATTAAAATCTAAAACAACCAAAAATCTATCCTAGCATTCGTGCTTCACTCCAGCTTTAGTTGATGCAAGCGGTTCTCAATGGGCTGTGAATTTAACACCCTGCCCCCACCTGCCCCGCCCAAGGAGCGTCTGACAATGTTTGGAGACATTTTTGGTTGTTGCTATTGGCATTAGTGGGTGGAGGCCAGGGATGCTGCTAAACATCCCCCCATGCTCCGGACAGCCCCCCCAAGAGAGAATGTCTGGCCCCAAGGTCAGCAGGGCCGAGGTTGAGCACCCCTCTAAGGGGCTGGGGGGTACAGCGAGTATATTTTTGTACACCATGAGAAAGCCGCTTGCTGGGCTAACTCAACACGCAGGTACAACCCGACGAGGAAAACCGAGTGTCTGTAAAGTACTGGAGTTATCACCCATCTGACTAAAAATCACTGAACGTTTTCCTTTAGGCCCTAAAGCTACCCTCAATCATCATGTTGTCGTGCATGTGATGATCATTATTGCAAACAGAAAAGATAAAGTATTTGTTGAAGGCTGTCGCCCTCGCGGGGGAAGGGAGTGAGCGAGGGTGTCCGGCGGCGGACGGCACAGCCGAAGATGAAGGCAGGGTGCTTTGGGGCGCCCTTCCTGCGGTCAGACGGCTCATTGCCCGGGCGGGGAAGCTGCCTGGCTGGGTAACAGGACTCACGGGGGCCGACCAGGCGGCCAGCAGCGAAGCTGAGGCTACAGCATGCTTCCTGCCCCCTGATCTCTGACCCACCGAGAAAACATGCCTCGGACCCTGCGGGCCTCTGAGCCTCCCGAGTGCGGGCGGGGCTGGCGGGGGCGCCCAGCAGGTGTGCGTGTGCGGGGCGATGAGTGTTTCCAAGCTGTGTGGTCATGCCACTTGCATGTCCGTGGGGGCGGGGGGCGATCCAGCTCGCCCAAAGGCAAACTCCTTTTCCGGCTGTAAGACCCCAGGGGCCATGGAGACGGGTCTGGGGTCCTGCTGCTTAGAGACCCAGTCCTCCTTCACGTCCTCGAAGATCTCATTTTGAAAGTCCTGATGACGTTGTGCCTCTTCTTGGATGTCACTCTGCCTCAGGTGACAGAGAGGCAGAACCGCAGGAAGGTGGCCTGCACCCCTTGGTCAGCCTGTGGCCAACCTCAGGCTCCTGCTCACCTGGGTCTCTGAATCCTGCTCATTTCAGCCATCAAATCCCATGGCAAGAACTCTCCATTTCCTCCTGATCTGACAGGGCCAAGAGACCCAGGAAGGAGGAGCTGCAGAGAAGGGAAAGGACCCCTCGGAGTCCACACGCTCACTCTGTCTCTGGTCCTGGCCGCACGCCTGTGAGGTCAGGGATGTGACCCACCCGTAGGCAAGAAAGTGGAGGTGGAGAGAGGCCAAGCAGGTGCCCAAGGTCCTCTGACCCGTTCATGGAGAAACCAGGCTGTGTCCCCGACTATCTGGCGGCAGAACCCCATACTGCCAGGCAGCAGGTGCCCAGGAGGAAGGCCGACACCTCAGCCCCTTGCCCGTGCGAGTAGAAGGCTGGGGGGCACCTTGTGTCTCTGGGCCTGCGCTTGCCCGTCTCCAGTTTGGATGTGACAGCAGTGTGTGAGGATGGCGTGTGGCCGCCTGTCCAAGGGGCTCAGCCCAGAGCCTGGCACATGGCCCCATCCACGCTTTCAGGTCCGGTGCCCAACGCCACTGGCCACACAGAGCCTCCAGGTGCAGAGGACCAAACATCAGTCCCGGCGGAAATCCAACCATGCACCAAAATGGGCTGAATTTAGCACAGTTTGACGGTGCAGCCTATCTGACATGGACCTCACGGTCAGCTTGGACGTTCTCCCCCGAACAGCACCCCGCTTCCGCCAGACTGCACAAACACGCGCCAAACCGCCGCCCTCATGCCTGCATGTGGTTTTCCCAGCGATGGCATTAAACAGCACCATCTCCATTTCACACCTGAAGTACAATTCTTCAGCCTTTTAGTTCATCCGCGGTTGTGAAGACTGGGGCAAGCTATCTGGCCGCCAAGGGAAAGAGCCCCAACAGTCCTTCTCCACGCGTGGCGAATTCCTATCCCATGCGATAGCGGGGTGACCAGGCGGATTGCGTTAATCATTCCCGTTAACTGCATGTAGGGTTTTACCTAAATACGCCAGAAAGCACACAGTCGAGCCAGTTTCCGAAGGCAGTTGACGACCGTCCCGGGGGCTCAGGGCTGCTGGGAAAGCTGCAGGCTGTCCTGGCCTTTCTCCTGGCTGGAAACAGACTCAGGCCATGTGCTGCAGGACCAAACAGCAAGAAAATGGGCCAACAGAAGCCGGGGCTGATGGGCTCGATGCCGTCACCTCTGGGGTGATCATCAATTCTTCCCTCCAGGACTTATGACACTTGACTCCCACAAGGTAGATAAAGACTCTATTCAGTTCCAAGGTCTTGCCAGCGATTTTAGCCCAGAAACCTGGGTCCACCAAGAGCATAGTTACAGTTCAAGCCAAATAGGCCTTCTGCAACTTGATGGCTGAGGAAGCCATCTCCAAACCTCTACTCAGGCTGTGGATGAGTGACAGCCTCCCAGCCACTTTCTCTGTGCACCGGGTGTGGCCGCAGCTTGGGGACTCATGTGGCCTTTTGGGCACCGCTGCATAAAAGGGTCCCTTGGGGCCCCACCCATTTCATGATCCCAACTCTCCCGAACTCCACTTCTCTCCCTACTTTAAAAAGCATAAACAGATTTCCTTTAAAGGACAAGGGAATAAGAAAACAAAGTGCTGACTGATATCATTTACTTGTTGGGCTGAGGGACTGATGACCAGGGTGGTTGCTAGGCCAGGAACACTGCGGTGTGCCCCTCCAAGTCTGGGGCTCTGCCGAGCGGGACACTGATTTCGAACTCCGGGGGGGTTAGAACCACAGCTTCATTCCAGGCCATTATGGGCATCTTCCCACCCACCTGCTGGTTCTCCATGTGATATCCCTGTGGACATCCCTCTGAAGCCAGAGGTCACCTCGGAGATTCGATGAGTGTACAGATCTGGGGTCGAGCCACCAGGGTCTGAGAACTGGTTCAAAGCCATTGGCCCCACCGCTCAGAGCCTCAACCCTTGGCCGGGGTCAGAGGAGAGAACACGGCCTCCTTGCATTCATTTGCTCTGAACATGGACTAAGGCGAGGTCTGGCGAGGGCTTGGCACAATGGTGCGCATTCCTGCATTTCCGCTTGTGTCATTATAATCAAAACTGCCTTCAAGACTTGCTTGTGAAAGCCACCTTCAAGGAGAGAGGCAGACGCCAGAACTATGGACAAAAATGAAACCAAAGCTAGGTAGTCTAAAAAAAGTAATGTTTGGGGGAATTGGGGATCTCATGAAGGTCTCAGTATAATGAAACCGTGGTCTGTTGTATTATCATCCTAGGAATGGCAATAAAGAAAAAGGCGTTTCGAGCTGAAAAGCATGTAGCACAAACTTCCATAGCAGTGTGTGTCATGCGGGCAGTAAGCCCTTTGGTTCTGGCGAGATGTCACAGCTTGGTTGAAGTGTCGCAGGCCATGAAGCTGGACAGACGGGGTTCTGGGCTCTCTCTGTGGGGAGTCTGAGCAGCGTCCTTACCCTAAGCCTTGACTTCCTCACCTATGAAATGGGGACAAGGAAGTCTACCCTTCAGTGCCATTGGAGAATTACTGAGCGAAGACTCCGGAGCGTCCCCACGCTTTCCTGCTCAAGTGTCTCTTTCCCTCTGTTGCCAGGAAAATGTCCCTTCGGCGTCTGGGGGGCAGGGAAGTGAGGCAGAAATCCTCTGTTTTAGCACACTGGCTGATCCTCCTCACTTCTCCTATTTCCTTTTCTGGGTAGGGCTTTAAATAAGAATTTTCCCCTTAAGATGGTAAGTGTCCATTCTCATGGTGACCCAATCGTTTTTCCCTATTTACCATTTAAAATATTAATTCTCCCTTTTACTTACCAAGAAGAAAGACTATTCCATTTTCGAGGATTTAAATGGTAACTCCCTGTTCATACTTTGCTTGCTTTCTTGATTACACCGTGTGCTTTCCTGGGTTTTGTATGAATGATGGAACAATTCATAGGGTCTGATTACAGCAGCAGGCCGGTTGGTGAGCGATTCTTCTCTGCTCTGATTTTATTGATTGCAGCAGCAACAGGTGAATTGGAAGAAAGGCTAAGGAAAAACAAATATGGGTAAATTAAGGTAGAATAAAAGTACCCAAGAGAGAATAGAGGTTATTTATATTGTGCTTATTTATTTCAATACACCATAAGAAAAAAAAAAAAAAGACTGCACTTAAAAAAAAATGGATTTGAAGGCTCAAACACCTACGGCTAGCTGGAAAGTATATGAAATATTATAAACTGGAAATCATCCCTTGAGTGTGCACGCCATTTCCAGTGTGTGTGATGCTCTCACAATGTGATCTTATTTTTCCTCTAAATGATTCTGTTCAGTATCATTAACTCTTTCTTGGATGACAAAACAGAAACTGAAATTTTTAGGATGAAATCTTTTTCTCCACAGCCAGGCGACAGGACTGGCTGGTACCTGGACATTTTCACCTAAACCCAGTGTCCTTTTTAAGACCCATGGTGGCCTTCCAAATGCCAGGCTGGTCATTCTTACTAAGCAAGATTTTAACCTTATGCTGTGGGGGGGGGGGCTGTCTCCGAGGGCAGGTAAGAAGGAAAGGGGAGGGAGCACATAATTTCTCTAGAATTTTATTTCTCAGTCTCTCTGAAAACATAATCAGGTCAGCCATTTCTTAGTCCGGAGTTCCTCAACCTGGACACTATTCATAGTTGGCTGACGTGGGGCTGGATAGCTCTCCGTTGTGCAGAGCTACTCTGGGCAGGTGGAATGGTGGCAGCATCCTGGTCCCAGCACAGGGATGCCAATGGTGCCCCCACCTCCTGCCACAATCAAAAATATCCCCGTGTCCTGTATGTGATGAGGTCGCCCCTGGTTTGAAAGCCATTGCCTTTTCTCTGTGTAGAATACAACTCATGAGTCTACATTGTTATTTTCACCGTTTAATTATTTGCTTTATTGTTTAAAGGAAAATTCCGTTGGAGAACTTCCTTGCAATCTCTTAAGTCTACACTACACATTACAAAGGAAAAGAAAAACAGGAAAGTTTTGCAAAACTGGCACACCAAAAGCAAATAACCATTGTGCCATATGGGTTTGTGTCTGGGCGCAGAATTCTTACAAATGTATTTCAGATTCAAACGTCCAAAAATATCTGCCTAATGATATGTAGTTTCAGAGTAAACACTTCATTTTTCTTCTAAATGAGCATTCAGTTTATGGAAAATGAAAAACTAATGTATTTTTCTGCTGCCAGAAACAATCTCCATGGTATTCTGAGACCTTTGTTGATTACTTTTTAGCGACATGATGTTTACATTATTCAAACCAAAAATACCGAAATGATGGGTACAAGGATCATCTTGGATTTGTTTCCTTGTCTGGCTTTAAAATCCAGTTACATGTCTAATCACAAAATAAGAGAGGCACCTTAATAAAATGGAGAACTGATCATAGATATTTTGCCCCACTAACCAAATTCCTACTGAAAGGAGCAAAGAAACCTAAAAGCAGGGAAACCTACAAAGGCATCAAAAAAGAAAAGCGTCTCTATGTGCACAGAACTGATGGCTTTCTGCACGTGGGACCATCTCCAAGGGACACCGAGGGCCAGACCACAGCCCCCTGGGGCACAGAGCCACGGGGAATGGAAAGAAGAGCTCCTGATGAACTCGTGTGAGGTCCAGCAATTTGGTGGCGCATGTGCTGATGCACAAGAGATGGGCCACTCCACGGGGGGCTTCTGCGGTGCCTGCAAATCCCGGAGGACCTGCCTCGGGGGTTGGAGATCAGCCTCCAAATCCAGGGAGGGAAGAGCATGCCCCTCACTTGACTCCATACGTGGTGCTCCAAGAAGGAGGCTGAACGCACGCTCGTGGACCAGGAGTGAAGATCTCCCAGACAGAACTGAGACAGGAAAAGCCAACTCTGAAAGAACATCATCAGAAAACCCAGGGAAACTATTGCACCCAGTTTTCTTGTTGTGCAGCCTCGCAGCCTTGGGATCACTGTCACATGCGGTCAGGAAGGAGAACTCTCACGCAATCCAGGGGCGCAGGGAGAAAACTGTGAAGTAGGTAACTTTCAAAATCTAAAATCCATCGCTCTGTATACTCTTCTTTTCGAAGAGCACGTAGACCTCAGAACTCCTGAGCTCTGATCACCTCTCTTCAATCTTCCGTGTTTTTGGTATTGGTATTTAATTTCCACCTTCCTGATAAGCCATCCAAATTAGACAGTTCACCAGAAGACACTGCAGTTATTTATAGAGATGGAAAATATTCGGAAGCAGAAGTTGAGCTCAGAAGGGTAAGATGAGTAGGTTCAGAAATAGATCTTGTTGAATTTTCAGGTATGACAATAAAGAAAATGTAGGGGAAGAAACAGAGAACGCTTCAGAAATCTCCAAAGTTGGGCGCCTGGGTGGCTCAGTCGTTAAGTGTCTACCTTCGGCTCAGGTCATGATCCCAGGGTCCTGGGATCAAGTCCCACATCGGGCTCCCTGCTCGTCAGGAAGCCTGCTTCTCCCTCTCCCACTCCCCCTGCTTGTGTTCCTGCTCTCGCTATCTCTCTCTCTGTCAAATAAATAAATAAAATCTTTAAAAAAAGAAAAAAAGAAATTTCCAAAGTTGAAGAACGAGAATCTATACACTTAACAAGTACCATGAGCCCTGAACAGCATAAATAATATAAATCCCAATTAATCTTATTGTGCTAAAACATTAGGATACCAAAGAAACTGAGGAAATCTCAAAGGCAATCATGGGGGGTGGGGAAAAACTATTTCAAAGTAAATAACAATTAGTTACCAGATTTTGTTTTTCATCAAGCACAAGAGCAGTTAGAGTAAAAGGGAATGAAAACCTTATTGCTAAATGATAAGTTTCTACAGTTGAGACCCACCTGTGCTGTCATCCGAGAGTAGGGTGGGTAAAGAACCTTTCGGACCTAAGGCAATTAAGAGTTTTGCATTTATAGATGGTCACTGGAGGAATGACTATGTTCTCCAGCATTATCTTCATATTGCTATGGTTACCAATTACCTCCGACATCTTAAGAAACAAGTGAACAAATGTCCCTTCTTCTTGTCCTGATGCACTGGCTAGTATAAAATGAACAGTATTCATATTTTTCCTCATGTAAAGTCTACTACGTGATGGGGCGGTGGGGGGTGAGCCTGCTGTCTCAGTGCATGGAAGAAGAACTCAAATGACTAACTTCTACATAGATGCCCTAAAAATTCTCACACGTGCACAAAGAGACGGTGTGCACTTACATTTATTATTGCATTTTTATAACTAAAAACAGAAAGTGACTAAGAAATGAAGAAATGGGTACAAATTATGGTATACAGTGGAATATTGTAAAACAAAGGTCAGCAAACTCTCCACGGCACAGGAAGCCTAAAATATTTCCTCTCTCTCCCCTTAGGAGAAAGTCTGACAATTCCTGCTTCGGAGCACTTAAAGTGCATTAGTGCGAAGACATCTGAAAAATATCCAAATTATAACGTGAGAAAAAGCAGGTTCAAGTGATCTATACAATTGGATATGCTAATTTTTTTCAAGATTTTATTTATTTGACAGAGAGACATCAAAAGAGGGGACACAAGCAGGGGGAGTGGGAGAGGGAGAAGCAGGCTTCCCACGGAGCAGGGAGCCTGATGCAGGGCTCGATCCCAGGACCCTGGGATCATGACCTGAGCCGAAGGTAGACGCTTAACGACTGAGCCACTCAGGCGCCCCAGGATACGTTAATTTAATTATGAGTGAAACACATAAAATGATACTATATGTCAAGGATACATACACATGTGAAAAAAAACAGACCAAGAGGCATAAAGAGGAAAGTGTCTACGTATTTCAGGGGTCTGGTTGCTTCTGCAGAGAGAAGGAAAGGGGACGACTCACTGGTGCAGGTGGGAAGGTTAGTAAGACATTCACCAACATTTATTGTCCTCCCAAATCTAAACGTGAACCTTTTAAAGCTCTGTGTCTTTGTACATTTGAGCTATGTCATAATTTAGAATTAGAAAATTACAAAATACCACAGTAACTAAAATGGAAATGCCCCAATATGAAAGTAGGCTAAAGATGTGAGCAAAACCATGCACATGCGGGAGAAAAGTACATCCTGAATAATAATCAAGGACAAATTAATGTTTAAGAGGTGTAATTTTCTTACATGGATTGCTCTTAAGGGTCAAGGCCATGGGGCTGGGAGCCTGGGTTATATCCCATGGGTTACACTGTGTGTTGTAACGTTCGCCTCTCCACGTCCCCATTCCACCGCACACCAGACTAGAAGCTCTTTGTGGGCAAGATCCCTGTCTTTTTCTACCCTGTGCCCCTAGGACCTGCCACGGGGACAAATTGGCTGTTTATCATACCTGTGGTTGACATAAAGTCAAGATTCTGCATTCTCTGTGTTAGGCTTAAAATATTGATTTTGAAAATGTCAGCTGTGCGAAAACAAACAAACAAACATGTATACCAACCATCTGGTGCTTTTCATCCCCAAAGTTTAGAACTCTGGTGAACTCTCAAAGCAGACAGACTTGAGTAGAAGAATAGAAATAAGATCTTCATTTCCCAATATGGGAGCAAAGTGTTAGGAGACGTTTTAATGCCAAAAAGGTCAATCAGTGTATAATTGCCTCTGATAGACACTCTAGAAATCAGAAACATTCTTTACCTAGAGCTGAGTGCCACTTGAAAAGATGACAGTCTTTCCTGCCTTTGAAAACATCAAAGACAATCAAAGCATCAGCTTCCAACCTGATCCTCCATATCGAACACCCGGCGGACGAGGCTGGAATGAAGAGGACTCACCAGCAGAGAGACCACGCTGCAGGCTTCAGGGCGAGCTGCAGAGGGGACAGACGCCACTGTGCCCCAGCAAGACCCTTGGGTGGCTGTCTCTAGTCCAGCCTGGAGGGGCCGTACCCAGTACTGGATTCAGACAGGCCAGCGCGGATGGGGGTCAGTGGCTGAGACTGAAGTCACGGGCATGGGGTCGAGAGGCATTAAAAAGGAGAGGTTTCCGCCTGCCTGTGGTTTCACGAAAACTCTCCTTTGGCTTAACTTTAAACTTTACGATGAAATGCAAATGGCACCTGGGAGAGGTAACACTTTATTTCAGATCAAACATTAACACCCAATTTGAATTAACTTTAGCAGTTCCTTGGCCCGGAGCAGAGTAAAGAAGCAGTGGGACTATCGAGAAGGAATTTTCTACCTCCGGTTAGAAATTGTTACTACTTTTAAGGACATGTTTTCGAAGGCTCTGCTAGAGACAGATGTCCTGTCATTCTTTGAAGACTAAGCTCTGACTTAGTTCTGCAGCTTGGCTTGGCAATTGTTGTCTGGCAGGAAAATTTCCTTTTAGAAAACAATTTGTCAAGAGTATTTTTTAATTGATTTTTTAATTTTGGGATAATTGTGGATCCATGTACAGTTGTAAGGAATAATACAGACAGATCCTGCATACTCTTGTGTCCAGTTTTCCCCAACGGTAACGTGGGTGGGGGGGCGCCCCTTTTCTGCTACCATTCTTAGGTCCATTGGCTGGTGTCCTGTGAGGGAGACTCATGAAAGACAGATTACCAAGAGGGAAACAAACAGAGGCTTACTAACATCCCCTCCCACTGCCGGGGAGCACTAGTGACTCAAAAAGTGGTTAGAACGTGGGCTTCTATAGCATCTTAACACAAGTATCTTGCACCCTGTAAAGAAGCGGCAGAAAAGGAGTTGGAGATTCTCGGGGCAGGACATCGTAGGAAGGTCCGGGGAAGGGCTCCTGATGGAGAAGGGCTGCATGTCAGGTTTGTTGTGTAGAGTCCTCTGGGGCCGCTCTGGGCCATCGGGGTCTAGACTTGTCCCTGTGGCCATCTTCCGTCCTTCCGGGTAGAGAGGCAAGAGGGGGACACTTCCACAAGCTTACGTCCTGCTTTTTGGCAAAGAGGAGGAGGACAGAGAGTTTTTACCGTATCTCCTTCTTCTCCGTTGCCTTCAGTTCAAAATAATCCTTAGCCAAGGGGCGGATTTTGAGGTGGCTGCCCTGGTACCCTTCGGCAACATATATATATATATATATATATATATATATATATATATATGCATATATACAGGCTACTGTTTTGACTCTGGCAATGCATAGGGCAAGTTAGATGGTTATTTTGTAATTAAGCCTAGGAGAAAACCAAGCTATGGTATTTATGGAAAAACATAATTGAGTGGAAAAACATTGGCCTATGTTTTTTGGGCAACAATGCTTCTAATAAGCTATTTGTTTGGAACATATGGTCATAGCATTTGTACCACTCTGCATACATGCTCTCTAGGGAGAAAAATAAATCTGGAATATTGGGTGAGAAAATCTTAACTTACAAAAGGTTAATTGAGTGGTGAGAAGTAGGAGACTATTAAGGCCTTGAAAATTCCTGAGACCTGTTGACTGGGGCGGGGGTCACCACGAGGAGCCTGCATGTCTCATCCAGGGGATAAGCACGGGTGGGTGGGAAGGTGAAGGATCAAGGGACGGGGTGTGCAGGGACCTTTAATCCGCCTGGAGACTCATGTGGGAACCATGGTTGGGAATTAACACCTCTGTGTTCCTCAAGGCAAAAACTAAACCAAAGCAAAAACCTTTCTCAGAAATCACATTAAAAAATATTTGAAATCATAATAGATGAGTTTTTGTTTTGGTTTTTGTTTCCGAGAGAGAGAGTAGTAGGAACCTAAGAAGCTAGCATCAAGAGGGAAAGACTTTAATAACATTTCCTGTATCTGTAGGGTCTTTGGGGTTTGCTGCTGTGAAGGCTTCAAGAAATGCGGCCAGCCGACACGTGGGTCTCACCTGAGGGATCTGGGAACCGTATTGCAAAACTGTCAATCAAATAAGATCTTCCCACAGTGTTCAGTCCGCTTTTTAAAAAGCCACAGATGTGAAATGATCCCTCTATTAAATCTGTTTCCCACAGAAGCAAGCAGGGTTTCCCCCCGGGACTGCCGTTCCCCTGGCCGTGCCTTCCCTGGACATGCTGACGGGGCGTCATGGGGGACACTGGGGCATGTGTCCCCAGAACCTCAGAGCCACTGGGACCTTGTGGCCTTTTTGCAGGAAGGACTGGAGACACAAAAGCAATTTGAGCCTTGGAAAGTAGGGCAGAACTCTGGAAAACAGTATGGAGGTTCCTCAAAAAGTTGAAAATAGAGCTACCATATGATCCAGCAATTGCACTACTGGATATTTACCCCAAAGATACAAAAGTAGGGATCCAAAAGGGTACGTGCACCCCGATGTTTATAGCAGCAATGTCCACAATAGCCAAAGTGTGGAAAGAGCCAAGATGTCCATCGACAGATGAATGGATAAAGAAGATGTGGTATATATACACAATGGAATTGTGTAATTTTTTTCTTAAGCAGAGACCCAAAAAGAAGTGAGGTTAGGAGGGGAGAGTTTGGGGCTGCGATGTGAGTGGACAGACACTTGGTCACAATGCTTCCCGGCGGTCTCGCTAAGGAGGTGCTAACACTCGACTGAGGAGTTTATTTGACACTTGGGGGAGTGCTCCATGGTTTCCCTTGTTGTATGTAGGAGGCATCAGACTCGCCTTCCTCGTGTGCATGGACTTGTCCCTCGGGCTGGCTTCCACGCCGGGGCGTCCCTGTCGCCTTGGCGCACGCGGCTCAGAGACGTGTCTCCACCAGAGTGCGGGAGCCGATCTTCCCATCCTCCTCCTGCTGGGGTCCAGTGTGGCATTTATTGTAGAATGGACCCTTTCCAACCAAAGTAACGGGGGTCACTGAGAAAAAAAGGAGAAGTGAAATGGGTTTGACTTTACAAATTCATATCCCGAGCAGCACATCTGCTGTAACAGAGGCTCTTGTAAGATTGTTGGTTTGGTCAGGACAGACGTCAGCCGTCGCTGGTTCGGGAAGAGGGGGCGGGTGGTCTGAAGGTTGGAGAGAGGGTGCAGCCAGGGCCCATAGAGCGTCCAGATGGAAAATCCAGAAGCCTGACTGCCACACTCTGTCCAGCCCCTCTTCTGTGCTTCCCTCCCCGGCACGACTTCCCCTTGGCGCTGACTGGCCCGCGTGCGTGGCTCTGGCTTCCCAGGGCAGTGACTCGAGCCACGAAGCTGGTGACCAGCTCTTCGAGCCTCTGGTCTCCCCTTCCCGGCTTCCCATCCCATGACGCAGGTGTGGGGTGGCTCCAGCTGGGTCTGGGCTCGGCCCTGGGCCTCTCAGCTGTGGACACGGGCTGGGGTCTTCAGCGTCCGGATTCGTCCTGATCCCCTTGCTGGGATCTGTTATGGGCTTCCTCTCCTAGTGAGTTCGAGGGGATGGCAGGGCTGATGTTCAATGCACAGTGCCCCTCAAAGCACCTGGAGCAGAAAAGCTCAATCTCTGTTAGCCGCTGACTTAATGCTGAATGTGGGGGAAACGCAGTGATGAGCATGACCTCTATAACCGTGCACCTGAATGAGAAATTTAAAGTATGCTTTTGTTCCCCTAACGGGTCACATTGCTCTTACCTACCTCGTCCCTGGCTGGACACTTCTTCCCCTCCATACATCTCCAAAATAGCTAACCCCAGTCAGGTACCTCGGTACCGGCCTAATCAGGGGAATGTTAATTTAGGGCTAAAAGCAGTGATTTTCTAAACAATGCTGTAGGTGAAAGACAGCATCTGTGATCCTCACACCCTGAGATAGAGCTCAGTCATGCCCGTGTCTGTCTCTGAGCTTACTTTTCTTGTTTGTTCAATGGAGGTGATAAATAATAATAATAATAGTGGGATGAAGAGAAATATTCTTCACATGGGTCTTGTGAGGATTCATGGTAATGATGTGAGCAAAGTGACCAGCATGGTGCCTCGGAAAAAAAAAAAAATCAGCCCTGAATGCACGGGGGTTGTTTTGCAAATATCCTCCTCATGACGGCTCCTCCAAAGGATGGGTGCAGGACAACCAGGTGTGGTTTTCCAATGGAGACAAGAGACTCACCACACTGTACCTGGGTGATTTGAGAGCCACGAGGAGGACAGGACAAGGGAAAGAAACGATCTGGGGAGAAGTCTGATTTATGCCCGCAGGGACATGCAGCGGGCTCTCAGCCTGCATTCATTAGCTTCTGGAATCTCCTGCATTCCCCTACTCTCAGGACGCAGTTCTGAACCCCCCGAAGGCTTCGGCTCACCTTGGAGATGAAATGGGAAGCATGATCAAGATGAAAGATAGTTTGTGAGAAGCACGGACATGGAAATTGTTTGCAATTTGGCCATTCTTCATTCTGTGTGATTGTAAGTGCCTGCCCCACTCACAAATGACGATCGAATAAAGAGTTTTAAACAAGCATATTCTGAATGTTGATTTATCGGGGGAGGAAAAAAAAAAGTTGTATCCTGCCAAATGACTGTGTCACCTGTGGAACGGTAAGGTCATTCTTTTCTGCTGAAAATGTCACAGTGAGATTTTTAAAATAGATTCCTGGAGCAGTTTTAATAATGTCGAGGTTAAAGATAAGGAGGAAGAAAGGACTTAACATCGAAAGTAAAGCAAAAATATTGCTGTTTAAAGTGGATTTTGGTAGTAGATTGTGTCAGTATAAAATATAACCTTGTATACTGCAAATACTTTATAATTGTTTTGTTTGTAATTAGTAACAACGGGTCCCACATTCTAGGCTGACGATCTCTGATCTGACTCCCCTGCTGAACATCATGTAAGCAGACCCTGGAGGGGCTTGGTGGAGGGACAGGGAACCGGGAGTGTTGGAAGCCCTGCAAGGTGCTCAAAACAAAACCCACAAAGCCCAATCTGCAGTGGACATTTCTCAGGGCGCCCCTCCAGACTCTCTGCGCTTGAATGGACCCCCCTGAATCAAAGTCTCCAGTGGTCAGAGATGTGCTAAGTGAGCCGGACACATTCATTATTGGATATCGGTGTTAGAAACCTGACCCTGGGGCGGGTCTTCTGTCCCGAGAATTTGTGCTGAGGATGAGAGCCACACAGAGGGATTGGGCAGGTTATTGGGGTTGTGCCCGTCTGGTCTCTAGCTGCTCGGCATTACTTGGATTCTGTGGGTTCCTTGGTAATTTTTGAGCAAATTACCTCCTACCTAAAGTGAGTGCATTACTTAAGATGCTTTATCATCAGACAAACAATCAAGAGAGAGGTTCGATTCTCCTACTTAAGATGGATGGAAGGGGGGTCCAGAGCTGGTCGGGAGCTCTGTGCAATTGCCAATTCCTGTCGTCTTCCCTTCAGTGTCACAAGAGGGCTGCTGGAGCTCCAAAATCGCATCCAGAGTTTAGCCAAGGAGCCAGGGAGAAAATGTTTCTTTCTTCTGCGTTTCCTAGGGGTGCCCAGCAGTGTTCCTCCTCAGCCAGTTCTGAATCCTCCAGCCATCTCGAGCTGCAAAGAAGGCTGGGGAAGCTTCTTCAGTCTCCCTAATGGAAGGTGTGCAAGGAGAGAGGGTTGGAAATGGGTGTTGGGTTAGCCCTTCTACCTTGTGAGTTTATGTCAGCAACCAGAGTCCAACCATGTCATTCCAAGCTGAAGGATGGGGGTCCTTCAGATTCTAGGTCCATGTTCTAATATTCCCTCTACTTAAGCCCATGAGAGAGAGGAATCCAGGATTCACCCCATCTCTGCCTTCTCTGTCAGCCCACACAGGCAGCCCCCAGTGCTGAGCAAGAGCCCCCACAACCATGCTTGCCCACCCAGTACTCCAGATTTCACTTCATTTCTTCCCCATTTGGAGCCCTTATTCCACCCTCCCTCTGTCTTGCCCTCCCCCTTCCTTCCCTGACTCCAGAGGTCATGGCTATCATGAGTCAGATCATCATACCCATCCATGGTTTATAAGTATATTTTCCATCAATGTACATGTTCATAGCAATGCACAACATCCCATTTTATTGAACTCTAAAAGACTACACAAATGCCCTATTGCTTGTATGATCCAGCTACTTTCTCTTTTTTTCACTCAAGTTCTTTTCTGAGATTTTATTTTTATTTTTTTATTTTGTTATGTTAATCACCATACATTACATCATTAGTTTTTGATGATTCATTGTTTTCATATAACACCCAGTGCTCCATGCAGTATGTGCCCTCCTTAACACCCATCACCGGGCTAACCCATCCCCCCACCACCCTCCTCTCCAAAACCCTCAGTTTGTTTCTCGGAGTCCATAGTCTCTCATGGTACGTCTCTCTATCCAATTCCCCCCACCTTCATTTTTCCCTTCCTTCTCCTAATGTCCTCTGTGCTATTCCTTATGTTCCACAAGTAAGTGAAACCATATGATAATTGAGTTTCTCTGCTTGACTTATTTCACTTAGCATAATCTCTTCCAGTCCCATCCACGTTGATGAAAAAGTTGGGTATTCATCCTTTCTGATGGCTGAGTAATATTCCATTGTATATATGGACCACGTCTTCTTTATCCATTTGTCACTCAACGTTTTTTTGATATTCATTCATGTTGGCATGCGTGACTCTAGTTCATATGAACCACTATGCTCTCCTCTGTTGTGTGAATAAATCATCATTTCTTTCTCTCTCTACCCATGGACTATTTTATGTTGTTTACACTTGATTGTCATTACAGGTAATGCTGGAAGGTACATATGTCTTCTGAACTTTGGGAACAGACACTCTTCTTCCAGACACATGCCCAGGGGTTGGATTAATGAGATGAAATATGCTGGTGTACTGACATCTTCTACTAGACATAGCCAAACCTCCACCTCCATCACAGTGCTGCCAACAGACCGCAGAGGCTACGTTTCCAATGTCCAGCTGTGCCTAGCACACGATGAAATGTTTTGTCATTGCATGGACGAATGAGGAAGGCCATCTCTTTGTGATCCTGCCTTGTGCTTCCTTAGTTACCAGTGAGTTTGAGCATCTCGCCTGATGTCCGGTGCTCATCCGGGTTGCCCTGTCTATGAACTGTCTGTTCATGCCTCACCTTGGTCTTCTATCAGTTGTTTGTTTTGTTCTTTCAGGTACTTTGTAGGACCTTGTTCTATATGCCCCAGACACCCCCGGCCCCAACACGTGTGCGGTCAATAGGCAGTGCCAGACTGCGCCTGTCGTCAGCTTTGTTCAAGGGATCTTGAGTTTTGTAAATGTCTTGAAGGTCATTGTGATTAACTGTGGCATCGGTCATTGCCTTTGTGGTTTGTACCTTTTTGGTTGCATTCAAGAAACTTGGCTCCGTTCAAAATCAGAAAAGTCTGTCATCTTTTACTTCAAGAGGTTTGTTTTGTTCTGTTGGAAATCATTGCACATTTTTCATTATTTCAGTTTGTAGCCAACTCTGGGTTTATTCTGGGATGTGATGAAAAGTAAGAACATAAGGATGCATCTTTCAGCGAGGTACTCATCTGTAGAAGGCCCATCACTTCCCACCTTCCTTATAGGGCACCCCTCTCCCCCCTCCAGAGTCCCATATTCCCGGGATCTCTCTGGGCTCCCTACTTTGTTCCAGGGGCTGGTTTGTTTGTGGCTGAGCTAATTCTCTGTGGGTTTTTATTTGTACGTAATAAATAATAAGCAGGGCATTTTGTCTTGATGTTGACGGTAACCATATCAAAACTAAGTCTGATAGTCGCTTGGGTTTTAATGCGTTAAGAAAGTTCCCATTTATTCCTAATTTACCAGAAGTTTTTTTTTTAAATCATAACTGAACGTTGAATTTTATTACATAATTTTGTTCATCTATTAATTTGACTGTTCTTTAATTTGTTAGTAAGTTTAATTACATTCAGAGACTTCTTGTTAATAAATTAACACGTGAACGTCTGTCTTACGGTTTAATTGTGTAGTGTGTGTGCGTGTGTGTACAGGCATTTGGCTTGAAGATTTCTGTTTAGGATTCTATGTCTATGCTCAAAAGTGAGAGAATGTACCTCTGGCCAATGCTATAAATAATCCCATCTTTTCCTTCCAATGCTTATGTGTTATGCTGATGGCAGGATAGGTAATGCATCCAATCAGAAAATTTCCTTTGGAAGAGGTTGTGATACTTGAGTAGAAATGCAGTGAGGTTTTTCTTGGACTTATGTCATTGGTTTTACCTTAGCAGGCCGAGTGGGCGGGCTCACCTTCAAGCAGAAGCGAGTCTTCACCCGCTGCCACTTCTGCTGAGAATGTTCGCATGCATTCCAGCAAATGTTCTTCAACCACTACAACTGACCCGATGGCCCAGAGTGAGGCAGACGTCCTTCCGGAAGCTCAAGATGAAATGTACACAATCCACTAAATACATTGCAGACTCAGACCTCCAGGCAGAATTTCCAAACACCACACAAAGGGAAAAAAAATAAATCCCCGGTGGAACCTGTTAAGAGATCATTAGAAAACCCAGCAAAAATCAAGTCAAAAGATCTAAAAGAAAAAAGTGGTCTCAGCAACTCTTGTCTCAGGACTGGATAGCCTTGCAGAGATCGTAAACACTCTTAGTGATTTCTTAGCCTTGATCATTTGGGAAGGGGAGGCTTATCATCATGGCAACACTTTGCAAACGGTGTGTTAGCTTTACTGAAGCTCCAATTCTAGGATACGGTGAGAGACATAGTGAAGTTAGAAGCTGAAAAACCTCAGGGTCTGAATAATTTGAATAAAAAGCGTGACTCTGAAGTAATAACTCTGATTTGTCTAATGTCATTTAGAAAGCAGTTCTAAGGATAAACGTGATTTGGAATAGTTGGAAAACATTCCAAGCCGACATCTTTCAGGCCAGTATTACTGGTTCATGTGTGCGTTTTGGCAGGGACTTTTCAAAGAAGAAAACATTCATTCCATTTCTTTATAATTACATCCTGTGACTGGAAGCCAACTAAGAAAGCAACCGAAGGGGAATTAAAACATTTTCAGGAAAAATTAAATCTCGCTGAAATCTTAGGTGCTGCACTTCTCTGTGGCAGCTTCTACTTCCATGTGGTAAGGCTGCCAGTCTTGTCTTGGGCCCTGTGGTGGGTTGGATGGTGGCCCCAAAGAGCCAGACCTGTGCTAGGCAGTTAGGCAGTTGTGTGAGGCCTGGGTCCCCCAGGAACGCGGGGCTGGGGGCAGATGCTGGGGGGAGACATCCCAGACCTGCTATTAGGCATATCCTGCCCAGACCGCCCTGGGGAATTCCTCACAGGAGCCACAGGATGTACATGTGCAAAAGGAACAGAAGTATGATTAGCATTATGGTTTGGACAGTCCGCTCCCTTCCCTGCCGTGGGCTTTCTTAGGGGATGCTATGTGACAAGTAAGACAAAGGACACAGGGACGCAGGCACACCACCACGAGGGAGAAGCCTTCCCTCCATGGCCAGCGATGGGGAGGTCAAAGGCCTGTCCTGGCAGCACTCCACGAGAAGCCGGATCAAACCAGACGGAGCCAACATGGCGGATGCCGGGACAGGAACCCCTGACCAAGCTGGAGGAAAAGGTGCGAAACCCTGCTTCCTGCCCCGAGTGAGGACTATTCCAGCCCTAGTTGACAACTCTGTCCCAGCACATGAGCCCCTTTCCCGATGCCTACTCACCCCTCCAGTGAGTGTACTCAGACTTTGTTTGCTCATGCCTTCTCGTCTCTTGCTTGGGTTCTTTCCTGCGAGAAGACTAAGGACCGAGGCGGTACTGCTCCAGGTGGGAACAGATCCACCTCTTAGCCCCTGGCATCCGTGAATGTTGCCTCACTTGGAAAAACGGTCTTTGCAGGCATAATTAGGCATCTCAAGATGAGATCATCCCAGGTTCTGTGGATGGGCCTGAAATCGTAGGACAGGTGTCTTTATAAAAGATGAACGAGACAAAGTCATGGGCACAGGGAGAAGAGGAGAAGCCACGTGAAGATGAAGGTGGAGGCTGGGGTGAGGCAGCTAGACGCGATGAGGATGGGTCCTCCGGTAGAGCCTCCAGAAGGAGCACAGCACTGCCGAGACCTGGAGTTGGGACTTCTGTGCTCAGAGCAGTGAGAGGAGGAGTCCTGTCGTTTGGAGCCCCCAAGTTTGTGGCAGCATGTTATGGCGGCCACGGGACAAGAGTACAGTTCCCCCTGCGTTCCAGCCTGTCATCTAGGGTGGTACAAAGCCAGGAAGACCAGTGACAACTTTCGTTCACAGATCGTGAGCAACAGCAACAGCAAAACAGCCAACAAGTACAATCCAAATTGCTGGGATGACTTTAACAGGTAACTTTGGTAACTTTGGAGCGAAGGTAATGCAATCTTGTGGAAGGCGTCACCACACAGGCTCAAGTAACCCCAAGGGACTTTAATATTAGTATGGCCTCTGGAACAAAGGAGAGCTGCAATGCTCTGACCCCACATGGAGTTCTCTGCTTGGTCCTCATGGACACTCTTCAGAAGGGACACGGGGGCGGGGGTGGGGGAGAGGACAGAAAAGTCCACCAGGATGGAAAAATGGCTCAACTCTGCTGAAGGAAGGTGTTAGCAGAGAGTGAGAAATTCCCACTGAGATCCAGAAGCTATGAGATGCATGCATTAGTCTCATCCGTGAGCGGCCAGAGGGGGCTTCTGAGACCCGCAGGCAGCCACGGGGTTTCAGGTCGAGGTGAATCTAGGTGCTGGGCAACCTGGTGGAACCGGAGGATGCTTCCTGCCGCTGGCCTTGAAGAAGGGGATGGAAAACCGTCCGTAGGGAGGCTGAGGGGGGATCTGCACAAACCCTAGTGTGGTGGAGCAGTGGAAGGAGAAGTAGTCTTAGCGTCAGACTCCTGGGGGTCTCAAGGGCAGAAACCCCCCTCCTCACTTTTATTGGCAACGAAGCACTTGGACACTCACTTCTGTTTGGTAAATGGAATCTTCTCTGGTTTAATGTTAGTTTTCCATCCGTGGTGGTTGTCTAAGGCTGCCGCTAAGAAACTGATATTTTTAGGCCCTAAGGAGTGGAAATGTCCCAGGGACTGGACTCAGAGCTTCAGCTGGGAAATTCTGTGGCATTGGCATGATTTAAGGAAGCATTTTTTAAATGGTTTGACAGGCATTTCACTTGGGGTATAACTTCTGTACCGATGTTACTCGTCCGCTTACCAACACGTATTTAACCGGCGCTCGCTGCGACCCGGGTACAGTGCTAGGTAACAGCAGAGGTAGACACTTCCGCCCCGCTCCCCACCCCCCACCCCCAGCACTGTCTGCTCACTCCCTGAGCACCCGCGACACCCCGACGGGGTAGGCTCTCATTTCCCTTTTGCAGGGGAGGTACTGAAACCTTGAGGTAATGAAATAATCTGACACAAATAGCATTTATTTGAAATAAAACAATTTGAGATAAGGAAGTAATGAACACGGAAGGACTTGGCTCTAAGTATGTGGACTGGGCATTTGTGGAACCAACCGGTGCAGACTGGGGGCTCCTAGCCACGAGCACACACTCCTGGGGGTACGGTGCTGAGCAGGGCGCCCCCAAACCTCTCCCCAGGTCGTTTCCAGCCCAGTGAGGGGGTCTTTCACCAAACCACGCACAAGCAGATGTGCAATTTTAGCTGCAGTTGGCCTTAGAGAGTGAGCTTCAAGGTTCTAGGAGGTGCGCAGTAGAGGGATTTGCTGTCGTCAGAAGTCTGGGAAGGCTCCCCTCAGGGAGTGGCTCTGAGAGATGACACCTAAAGATAAGGGTTAATGCAGTTAGGAGGACCAGGGGACGTTTTAGTGAAGGGCGCCAGATACACAAACAGTAATCTCGATCTTGGACAAGATCCAGATATTTCCTGAATGGAGCCCTTTTGTAGATCAATGGTCTTAAAATCAACACTTCAGCATTACCTCAAAACTCGTTAGAAATTCAGGTTCTTGGGCTCGACCCCATAGCTACTGAGTGGGAAATCCTGGAGGTGGGGCCCAGCACTCTGTTTTAAGAAGCCCTCCAGGTGGTTCTGGTGCTGACCCGGGTTTGGGAAGAGCTGCTATAGAAGATGCAGGAGGTGCCCACACAGATCCCCTTCCCAGCAGGCGCACCCTTTCCACAGCAGCTGCTGGGTGTGGGCCGCAGAGTGGACAGCTCACAGCAGGAGAATTTCCTTCAGCCCAACGGGAACACTTCACTCTGGGATGCTGAGCTGCCTGCAGCCCACCCTCCGACCCATTGCCAGACCCACTCCGGGAGACAGGCGATTCTCTGATAATCTGGCATGTTGCTCCTTGCCTCAAGGTGAGAACCCTGTTTGGGGGGCACTACGGAGCGGCCCGGGGAGCCTGCATTCTGCATTCGAGCCAAGCTGTTTCCCTGCCCTCTCCTGCATCCCACCCTCTCCTCCTCCTAAGATCACTTTCCAACAAACCACTTGAACAAGAATCCCCATCTCAGACTCTGCTTCCAGAAACCCAACCTAAGGCATGCACACACTTCAGCTACTGGGGCAGCACACCGCCTGAAGCCAAACTGTCCCCCTCCCAGCCCCACCGAGCACTGTTGGCTTTACATCCTCTGGCCTCATGGCACCATTAAAGGAAGGAATCTGAAGAGTACGAGAATGGGGTGAACTACTTATGTAATATGGAGAATCCTCCGTACTGTGTTTCAACTCCAAAGTTTAAATTTAAGTTGTCAATACATGTTGCAGATCGTGGAATTTCACGTGTTTTAAAATATCGAAGATGCTGTTCCAATTCAAATAATCTTCCTGCGAAGCAAATATATTGACAACTAGCTCTCACTGTAAAATCCTCAGAAACTATGTTCACTTGTCTACTCTTTCAGAGTCTCTAGTAACAAGTGGAAAGCAGTACTCGGTCTGTGGAGTTGGGCAGGTGCCTTTGCCTATCAGGGGGCCAAGCATCAACTGGCAGAATTTTCAAGGTTCTCTAAAGCAATAGAGAGCTAGATATTTGTCCCCACAGTTATCCCCTCCTTCATTTATAATATACTTGGGCACTATTGTACAGCCCAGGAATTCGTGCAAGTGAAATTTCTTTCACAGACCACATTACCTTGTAGAAAAATAGCATCGCAGAACACAAGCACATGTACGGCCACTTTTCTGAATATACACGTGGACTTTTGTGGCCAACAGTCAATAGAGGTTGGGAGAAATACAGATTTCAAAACAGAACCCCTTGATAGGGTGGCATGGTAAGCGTATTTAGATTTTGCACCTGCATCAGCAGGGACATCAGTGCCTCGGCGCCCTGCTTTAATGGTGACCTTGCTGTTTGCTTCTTCCCTGTCCCCTTCTGGTCTAAGGTGAGGATGATGAATGCGTTGGCAGAGGAATCATACAGTAAGCTTTTCTGATCAGAGTATCCCCTGAGCTCCCACGTAACGGCTCAGGACCGCACAACCGAGGATATTGATGAATAGTTTTACAACTCATTTGGGCAGATCCATGAAGCCAATTACTTCATGAGGTGGCGTTTCATCACAGCTGTCTTCGATCCACTGTGGCTGGCTCATTGATTAGAGTTTGCCAACGAAAGCAAGTGTAGCAGTCTGAGGTCCAAAACTGCTGAGAGCTGTATCTGGACTTGAGGCGAGGCATCCCCGGCAGTGTGCTTATGGTTTCCTCAGGCTGGCTTAATTACCCTGCCATTTGATAAGGCTTAGCAGTTTGGTATAAATCCACAGTTATATTAGAATCTTCAATTCTTCGATCTTGGTAGGATTCATCTGGGACCGCCTCTCCACCTACTCTCCCTTTTTATTAAAGCATTTGAACATTGAATCTAGACACATATTCATGCATCATTTGCTCGGTTTGGAGAAGTCAATTAAATTAAAACTTCAAGCTGAAGAAATACACATTAATGCTTACTTTTGATTTTTTAGCTTAAATACAATAGGATTATGTTTTGGTACAGTTTCATGGATGTAGCATAGGGCTATTAACTAGAGGGACAATTTGCAACTAGCAAATGGTATATGATTCCATGCACATGTATAATTGGAAAATGAGGTGCAAATAAAATATTTTTTTTCAAATGATGTATTTTTGCACAGTTTGCTCTTCTTTAACCTCTTGCGGATGCATAATTAATAGAGGGATGTATTCACTTAAGTATCGACTTTTGGAGACTGCCCGCGGGTGTCTTCTACATCTCAGAGAACCAGAGTGACACCCAGTGACATTTCTGCCACCTGAATGCAGAGTAGTTAATGCCGAGGAAGAAGCTTCTGTGCAGGGAAAGAAATGTTGGAGGAAGCAGAAGGCAGCTTCCTTCCGTGAGGAGTCAGGAACTTCCTTGGCATCACTGCCATTCTGTAGTGGAGAACTGCAGAGCGGGGGATCAGAGCTGGTGTGGCTGTGTCTTTAAGTAAATGTTTTATTTTATTCTAAGAGTCCTGAAATGACAGAATGTGAAGATGGTACACAGAATTCCCAAAAACCCCACACTCAATTTCCTCTATTATTTTTAACAACTCTGCTGAGATGTAATTTACATACCATAAAATTCATCCACATAAAACATACAATTCAGTGGGTTTTAGTGTATTCAGATGTGTGCAGCCGTCACCACAATCAATATTAGACATTTTCATTACTCCAGAAAGAAACTCGGTGCCTCGTATCAGCCACTCTCTTTTGCCTCCAGATCTCTCAGCCCTGGGCAACCACTAATCTATTTTCTGTCACTATCGATGTGCCTGTTTTGGACACTTCATATAAATAGGACCATACAATAGATGGTTTTTGTCGCCGTCTTCTTTCATTTAGCATAATGTTTTCAAGGTTCAACTATGTTGCTTCTTAGAGAACCGATTGCTTTATCATTATGAAATGCTCGCCTTTATCCTTTATAACCTCTTCTTGGCTCGAAACTCTGCTTTGTCTGCAATTAAGACAGCTGCTCCCGATGCCTTTCATTAGTGTTAGCAAGGTGTATGTTTCTCCATCTCTTTCCTTTGAACCTACTGGAGGGTCTGTATTTATATTTAGAGTGGGCTCCTTACAGATAATCTGTAGTCAGGTGTTTTTGTTTTTCTTTTAGATTTATTTATTAGAGAGAGCATGAGCAGGGGAGAGGAGCAGAGGGAGAGGGACTAGCCGACTCTCCACTGAGCAGGGAGCCCGGCGCAGGACTGGATCTCATGATCCTGGGATCATGACTGAGCCAAAAGCAAGAGCTGGATGCTCAACCGACTGAGCCACCCAAGTGCCCCAGGTGTTTTTTGTTTTTAATACGCTCTTCCAATTTTTTTCTTTTAACTAGTGTGCTTAGACCATTCACATTTGAAGTGGTTGATACAGTTGGGTTACTGTTGTCCATATTTGTATGTGTTTTCTTTTTGTTACCATATTGTACTTTGTCTCTTTATAACCCCCTCCAACTTTTGTTTCTTATCTGGTTGAATGGGGAATTTTGCACAATCGTATTTTATCTCCTCTCTCGGAATATATGTTATACTTCTTCTAAATACATTTCCAAAGACATTAAGAGGACTTGCAACACACATATTCCATCTACCTCCACCTTCCAACAGTCGCCGCAGGTCTCTGGTTAGGCAGCTCCCTCGGCCTCCTCCCCATGCATTGCTACAACCCTGCTGTGTGTCTTTTCTTTCACTTCTCCACATGCTTCTTCCCTTCTCCAATACTTGTGTTACTCATATGAATGGAACATTTGATTTAAACATAGCTGTCTTTTCGATCAGTTGAGAATAAGGAACATAAACGAGTTTGTTTTCTTTTCACTTACATTTTTTCTCGGAAGCTCGTCCTTTCTGTGTGCAGACCTGCCTTTTCGACCTGCAGCACTTTCTTTTTCTTGCAGGACATCTTCCCCTAGTTTTTGCTTTTTCAATTCCCTTTTAAAGGATAGTTTCACAGGATGCGGAATTCTAGGCGGGTAGCTAGTTCCTGACGATGCGGTATTTTGCCTCACCCATTCTTCTCGCACTTTCCGACATGAAGCCTGCTGTAAAGCGCACCCTCATTTCTCTAGGCAGTAAAACCTTTTCCCTAGTTTCTCCTGATTTTCTCTTTTGCCTTTGGTTTCCTGCAGTGTGAAAGTGTTATGCACAGGTGTGGACTTGTTGATCACTATCGTGCTTGGTGCGGTCTGAGCTCTCTGGATCTGTGTTTTGGTCTCATTGATTTTGGAAATTTCTCGACTATTATTACTTCAAATTTCTTCTGATCAGTTCTTTCTTTCTGTTCCTTCTGGTATTGCAAACGTCCACATTTTACACCATCTGAAATTATCCTAGAGGTCTTAGACATGCCATTCTTCTCGCTGTTCCTATTGGCTTTCTTTTCCCCCAATCATTCCATGCCAGTTTCTGTTGATTCTCTCCAAGCTCTCGGGCTCTGACCTCCAGTCTCCAGTCTCCCTGGAGCCCATCATAGACATTCTTCATTTTGGGTTTGGGGTTCTTATGTGCTATCATTTCCTTCTGAGTCTGTCTGAGTCTCCATCTCTCTGCTCACACCCCTGTCTATTCCTGCAAGTTGTCTGCAGTTTCAGTCAAAGCCCACAGCACACTAATCGCAGCCCTGTGACAGTCCCTGTGCAATCATTCTGACCCCGGTGCCATGTCTGAGCGAGGTTAGTTGACTGAAGCTTCCTCAGCAGTCTTGGGCCATGTGCTTTAGCTTGACCAACGTTTCCTAAAGAGTGGAAGGAAACATCAGTCTTGCAAAATGCATCACCTGGAGAAATAGAACATTTGGAAATGACAAAATACCCATAACCTATTAAAGATCCACAGCAAATACTAGTATATTGAGGACTTAATGAATGTTGCCTTAATTTTAGAGTTTCACAGTAAAAAAACTAGTTCCAATTTGTCCAAAAAGAGATTCCTGAGCTTATTTGAGCTTAAAGCCATTTGTGGACACTTGTTAACATTACCCGAGTCTTCTTTTTTCTGGAATACGCTTTGGTAAACAATACCATAATGTGCAATGTGTTTCTCCACCTAGTTACACAATTCTTTTCTAGGTTTTGTTAGAGTGTGCGTGCATATGGGGATTGTGTGTCTATATAGATATATACGCACATGTACGCATATCCATATAGACACACAATACATACACTTTTCTTGCACATCATGGGTTAAACATATTTGTTTTGGTGTTCATCATATAATTGCCCAGGAGATCTTAGATGTTCACCAGGCCTCTCATTTGTATATTTTTAGTTATGTGTTTTTCAAAACTTAGGTAGCAAAATAAACGTGTTGCCGATCTTTACCTCATCAGCATATATGAAGGCTCTGGTTCCTTAAGAAAGCAGAAGTTCACTCGTTCCTTCATGTACCAAGAATCCTCAAGTACCGAAGGTGTGCCAGCCAAAGGTAGTCCTGACCGCTCTGTTTTGGCAGAGGCAACACAAAACCCTTCCTCTGACAGAGCCTATGTTCCATGTATGTGCTTATGAGGCTTTAGCCCTTTCCTGAGAGACACACAGTCAGTGAATTTTTCTGTGCCCGTATTTTAAGGCCTATGAGTCACGATAAAGATGGCACGAGAAGGCTTGACAATTCTAATCTTCGCTTAGAACATGTTACATTTAAGTTAGGAAGAATGAGGTATCCACCACGGAGCGCTGATTCCATTGACCATTGGTACGTGCGGCCTGCATTCCAGGATCAAACATCCGTGGTGCTTTGTGTCTGAGAAAAGCGAGCATCCTTCCCTAGTGAAGATGCTCTTGGTGCCTATCATGTTACCGTGTTAGGTGAATCTGGGGGGGGGGGGGGGGGGGGGGGGGGGTGGTCTGCAGAGTTTCTCAAACTTGTGTTTCAAGAAGCATCTCATGGACGCAATGTTTCATAATTCACATTTGGGGAAATGTTTTTCTGTTCCCTATGTACATAAGAAATGCTAATGTACCCAGATAAGAAATTTGAAAATATGCCAATTTTAGAAGCCCCAAAACTAAGGAAGAAAAAGGGAATCTCAGTGGGGAAAAAATATCAAAGTATTCTGAATGATTTGAAGCTTGTAGATGCTTTACACATTCAAAAAGCAAATCAAAAAAGGGAAGAAAAAAAAAAAAAACCCAAGCTGGAAGCAAGCAGAAACAAACGGGCCTAATTTTATATGAAAGTGGTGAGATAGTAACAGAGAAAAGTTACCCCAGGTAATCTCTGAAAACAGCACCCTGGCTCCACAGCCTTGATGATTATATTCTAGGGATAAAAAGGACTACAGATGAGTCTTAAAATTCTCTTAGTGGTTTTATTGTTCATGGTGATTTGGCATCATAGTTTTGATGGCATTTTATGTATCTTTTAGAATAAATAACAGTATTAATATTATTAGTTGGTTGTAGAGAGACAGTCAAAACAGACGAGAAAACAAACTGTGTCCTGCTTAATCTGAATAGGAAATAGTAATAAAAACTCATGACTTAACACACACACACACATCTCCTTGCTCTCTCCACTGAGAGTTTAGAAACAATACCACCCTGGGGCAATAGCACAGAAGCTTGAATCTGGATTTATATGTATCATTTCCCATCAGAAGGAAGCAGAGCTCAAAGACATAACGGTGTGTCCTAGGAAATTCCACTGGTTAAATGTGGGATTCTTTGAACATCAAAATCAAACGAACACTTTTATTGTAAAATATAGAGTATAAAATATATGAGCCCATAATGTCATTAAAATATAAAACAAAGCAGAACCAACACAAAATAAACACACACACACACACACACACACACACAGAGGGGCAGATGAAGAGGTGCCATCCAGATGTGCCCTCAGAGGAGGATCTGGACCAGCACTTGCTGCAGGGAGTGAGGTCAGCGAAGGGCATCCTGCCGTGGCTCCTTAAGGACCCACCTCAAGTTCAGGAATTATGTTCAAGGTTATGTTCTTTGGGTGGAGGGAGTGCGGAGTGAGGAGGGGTATACAGGTCCAGCATTTCAACCCAGCTTCGGACACGTGGGTGGTTCCTGGTTCCGAAGGGCAGCACTTGCACTGAGCTCCCCTCCATGCTGGCGGGGCTTCACCAGCCTGGAGAGCAATTCCGGGGCTCCCTCTGCCCCTCCCCCTCACAGGTGCTCTGCACCCCAAACTCCATCTCTGCATTAGATTGTGGAGAACCTTAATTGTGACATGGAAAAGGGAAAAAAAAAAGATTGGCATTGTTAAGAGTGACAATTACAACCAACTTCTTACCCTAAAAATTGGTCACTAATGGGAAAGAATTGAACATTTACTCAGAACCAGTTTATCCTCTATTAATAGGGAAAGCTCTTTGCAGAGAAGTAGCAGGTGATAAATGAGGAGGGAACAATAAAATTAGGAAATCACCCCTTGGCAATCCCCAGTGTAATAATTGATCCAGGCGAGGATCTTCAGGATGGCGGCAATCATTACAGAGTTTATTGGGGAAAGAATTTTGTTCAATTTCAAATAAGCACATGCCGACATTTTGCTTGCTATTTGCAAAGGCAAAATATGCGTTTACGTGGATAGATCGTGAGGTCACAAGCTTAACCAAGTGGTGAGAGCCCTCACGGCTATTTGTGGGACAACCTTCTAGCCTATGCTTCCTGAAGAAAATCAGCAAGAAGGAAACCGCATCCCCCATGAAGTCTTCCTGCTGAAAAATATTTAATCTAAAGTTAATCAATACACATAGCTGTTGGCTTAGAGAGAATCCGGGGATAAAGGATTAAATGTCCCAACAAGAATACGGTAGAACGTTCCAGATTGTGGGACATTCTATAAGAGGTCTGACACGGTGTCAGAAAAATCGTTACCATTAAAAAAGGCAGTGAACATGGTGAGATGGGGACTGTAGGAAAGGAGACAAATGAAACACAACGGCTAGTGAATCGATGTGTAAATGTTGGCTAGTTCTCAGACAGCAGAAAGCCAGCCCGGATCCCTAGCTTTCCTGTTAACTGCAGGAATAGCATGCCACAGTTCAATGAGCAGATGCCCACCAACAGGTGCACCTTTCATCCTTACACCCTTATGCCCAGGGAGGTGGCTGTGGATAGAGATTTCTTAATCTGCCCACTGAATCCATGTTCTCTTCTGAGGGCAATGGGACGTGATTTCCTTTGCCAAACTATTCATCTCCCTTGCACCATCCTTGGGATTGGGAGGAGGGAGGTGCAAGCCTTTTTCTGCAAGCAGAAATGGTGGTCTCTCCCACCTGGCTGTTCAGACTCACAGTGACTGGATAGTGGTTGCCACATGACTGAGAGAGCACAAGCACTTTTTCTATAGAAAGCTTAGTAAGTTAGGAGGCTGTCCACCTGGAGTTTCTGTGCCCATCAATGCCATGAGAGGGGACCTGCCTGGGAAGGAGGGAGACACGAGTGATGGCCCTCACTGGGGCTCCTAGATCCAGCCATACCTGAAGGCAACACCCAGAACTTTCCAGAAATAGAAGCCAGTAAATTCCCTGTTTGGCTAAAGCCAGTTGGATTGTGTTCCTTTCCCTTGCAACTATGGAAGCGCTGAATAAAATAGATGTAACAGTGAAAAATATGAACAAATTTAGGTGCATATGTGTGGGAATAATTTTTTTAAATGTAATAGGCAAAAAGATGTGATTTTTTATTTTTAAATTTTAATTATGAAACATTTCAAACGAGCACGAAAGTACAGTAGATAATAGAACAAATCATCCATGCACCCACCTTGGAACAGATATTAACATTTTGTCACATTTGTGCTGGGGTTCTTACTGAAGCATTTGCATGGTGTATGGCGCAAGAAGGGAGCAGTGTGTGGTGTCCTGTCTATGCTGCCTCCCACGCGCGGAGTCCCTGCCCCTCGAGGCCCCAGGATTGCCAGTGTGCGGTGTGTGCTCACAGAAACATTCACTGCATACAGTGTGCATTTTATCCCGGATGGTAGCATTCACAAACATTGACTAATCATATAATACAGACTGGAGATTGTCCCATACCAGTACATACAGAGTGACCCTCTTCCCTTGACAGCTGGGAAGTAGTCCATGGAGACAGACCTATTGACTTCCACCCAGATGTGTTCAGTCTTTTGCTATCGTATATGATGCTGCAGTGAATGTCCTTGTATGTAGGTCATCCCACACGTATGTGGGCCTATTTTAGCACATGTTTTTAGGACTGAGAAGTCCCAAAGGTTTTGTATAATTACAGTTGTGATAGATTTTGCCAAATGTCTGACATGAAGGTCATAACAATTTACAATATATATGAAATAGTTTATTCCTCAAATTCTGGTCAAGTTTGGGTTATCAAATGTTTGTCAATGTGATCAGTGGAAAGAAATGTTATTTTAAGGTTGTTTAAAGTTGCATTTCCTTGAGGCGCCTGGGTGGCTCAGTCGTTAAGCGTCTGCTTTCAGCTCAGGTCATGATCCCAGTGTCCTGGGATCGAGCCCCGCATCGGGCTCCCTGCTCAGCGGGGAGCCTGCTTCTCCCTCTCCCGCTCCCACTGCTTGTGTTCCTTCTCGCTGTGTCTCTCTCTGTCAAATAAGTGTATAAAACCTTTAAAAAATAAATAAATAAAATAAAGTTGCATTTCCTATTGAGCAATATTTTATGTATTTAAGAACCACTTTTATTTCATTTTTTTGTGAACTCTCTGTATTTTGTGCCCATTTTTCAACCAGACTTTTGTTTTTTTTCTAACTGGTCTTATCTTCTTTTTAAAAATCAGACCTTTGTGACAAAAATAGCAAATGCATTTCACGGCTTCTCATTTGCCTTTTTACGTTTGTCGCAGTGATTTTTATCCTGTAGAATCTTTAAAAATTTACTTTCATTTAGTTGAATTTGTCAATCTATTTTAGGGTTTTGCATCATCTTTAGAAAGCTGTTATGGGCTGCACTGTGTTCTTTTCAAATTCTTATGTTGAAGTTCTAACCCCAGTACATCAGAATGTGACTGTATTTGGAGATAGAGCCTTTACAGAGGAGATGAAGGTAAAATAAGATTGTACGATGGGTCCTTATTCAGTGTGGCCAGTGTTCTTATGAGCAGAGGGGATGAAGACACTGACACACACAGCAGTAAGACCATGTGAGGACAGAGCAAGGTGACCATCTACAAGCCAAGGAGAGAGGATGCTGGCCCTCAGAAGAAACCAACTCTGCTGACACCTTGATCTTGGACTTCCAGCTTCCAGAACAGTGAGGAAATCAATTTCTGCTGTTTAAGCCCCCCAATCTGGGGTCTCTTGTTATGGGGCTTGAGTTGACCAATACAAATGGATTTCTCACAATAGGATTTTTTGAAAAACAAAGCATTCCATGTATCCTGTAGACATATAATTATTTTATAGCTAAATTTTTCTACATATTTCTTCCCTTCCATACCTTCATCAGTGGGTAAACCAGCTTTCAGAGGGATGCTACTTCTTCTCAAGGAAACGCCAAGAGAGGAGATGCCAGCACTGGGTGGGTGACTGGATGTCCCCAGTGCAAACCTCGCCATCCATCTGCATCACCCCCTCCATGGAGAGCACTGACCCCTGGCAGAAGCTGTGTGCAGTGCCTACAGTGAGCACACAGTCTGGCCCAAGAAAATAGAGAGGGCGGGAGAAGGTCTCATTCGGTTCTACATCCTAGAAACACATCCAGTAGCGATCATGCCCTGGACTTTACAGGAGAACCCTTGTTCCTCTGTTTAGCAGCATGCCTCAGCAGCCCAGGCCACGGCACCCGCAGGACCTTCCTCAACACCAGCGAGAGGCAGTGGCTTGTCCACCCCACTGTGCTTACAGTCCCCAGGGAGAGGAGAAGTGACACGAGCTCAGCTGGAAGAGAATTGCGTGTGCAGCTCTGGCTCCTGAAAGTCTGACTTTTTTTCTAATCTAGCTCCTGGGCAGAATATTTATTCACTTTGTGCTGCTCATAAGCTCATCATGTAGCTTTTAAGTGGGGAAAATATCCCGGTTCATTGTGAGTTGATACTGAAAGTGTTTGATAAAAGAGCCAATTTGTCCTTTTCCCCACTGGATTTAAATTTAAGCTGACAAAAAGTCACCACTGAAGTGGTTGGTCGCACATCAAAGAGTTTAGATCTAATGGGCCTTTGAAGAGAGTGTGTAAACATGGGGGAATCGTGTTCTAAGGGAGTAGTGGTGCTTTAGAACACCATGAGGCTTTTATGACTATGAACACTATTTAAATTTTAAATGGCTCTTAAATAAGTTCTTTAAACTCCCTCCCTTTCTTTCTCCTCAGCACTACGAGACCATCCACAGGGCTGGTCAGGATCACACAAAGCGTTGCATCGCGGTCAGCATGCAGTGTTTGCCAGCAGAAGGACAGGGAGGCATATTTGACTTCCCACCAGGAACAGGGCTTTCCTCTGTGTATTTCTACGGGATCCCTCAACACCCTTCCCAGACTCTGCTTGCCCTTTCAGGTTCATGGACCATGATGGTATTTTCTGGATTCATTTCAAATCTGCCTTTATAGGGTGCTATAGAACCAGAGGTGAAGTAATTAAAACTTGGAACACTAGATTATTAACACCACATGGGCCATGCTGTTCTTTCTCCCTCTGGCTCACCAGTGAATATCCAGCATGTAATATAACGCCTGGCCCAGACTAGGACTCAACACATATTTATTTAATGAGCACATAAAGAACCTTTCTCAAAATGGTAGACGAAGTAGATGAGACCAATCATAGAATATATTAAAAACTCTGCAACAGTACAACAGAAAGGTGACAAGACCGTAAAAAATAATGGGGTTGAGATGTGGAAATGTGGGCTGACATTAGGAGATGCTTCTCCTCTAGGGTCACTGGGGTGAACTAGAAGTCAACAGGCCACTACAGCCTCTGCAGCTTGGCTGCTAGTGATCTCAATCTCTGAAATTGGATTGAAGCACTCCAGGGATTACTATAGCAAGCATAAATCCCATCAACCAGAACCTGATCATTTCTACGAACCATTGTAGAAGTATAGCCTCTGGCACACTGCATGAAATAACCAGGCACCTTGACATGGCAAGACAACATGGATAAAAATCAGCAGAAAATACAGGCAATAGAAACAGACTCACAGGGAATCCAGAGATTGGAGTTGTTCAACTTTAAAGAAACTGATGATCACGTTCAAGAAAGCAGAGCCTTTGAGAATTCTTACAAAAAACTCACACAATAATTAAAAAAAAAAGAATTAATTGAAAATTGTAGAATAGAAAAATACATAAACAAACATGTAGAATTAAGTGGGAGGATTTAATATAGACTGGATGCAGAAATAATTAGCGAAGTAGGAGATAGGTCAAATGTCAATATCAAAAGGAAATCAGAGTGATAAATTACGGATAGTATAGAATAGGGCATGAGACACACAGAGGGTACTGAGGGAAGGGCCAAGATGCATGTAATTGGAATCCCAGAAAGTGGGGAGAGAAAACTGGGCAGAAGCGATATTATATTGGCTGAGAACTTTAACAAAGCTAATAAAAGACAAAAATCACAGATCCAAGAAGCTTTACAAACCCAAACATAGTAAATTTTAAAAATGACACACTAGGGTACGTTATTGTAAAACTTCTGAAAATCAGAGGCAAAAGGAATTTCTAAAATTCTTAAAAATAGCCAGAAGAAAGTCAAGTTTTCTTCAAAACCACAATGTTAACTGAAGCTGAGAACTCTCTTCTCAGCAATAGAAATACAAGCCAGAGGACAGTGAGGTTGAAGGACTAAAGGGCAGTAAGTGCCAGGCTGGAATTCCATACCCAGCAAAACAGGAACCTTTGGTGATATAGAGACAGTAACTACATCTTCAGTGTAAACCGAACGATTCTGTCATCACCAAGCTAGCACTGAAGGAGATGCTACAGTTGTTCATCAAGCAAGAGGAGCCAGACTGATATGAATATAATCTATGCCATTCCTTTTATCTAATATTTAAAAAAACTAAACTGTAATATATACAGTTGTATATTTCTGTGCTTAAAGTATAAAGAAAAGGAAAAGAGGGGATATCATAAAATGGGGTGCAAATCACCCTTTGGAGTGGGGAGAAGGTGTTTGGTGGGATGAGAGGCAGGCTTCTGGAGTGCAGAACTATTCTATTTTTTTGGTCTGGATGGTGGTATGGTAGGTGTGTATTTTCTGACCAATCACTAAGATCTGCTTTTAAAACTTTTACTGTTTTCTGTGTGTGTCATATTCATAGTATCAAAATATTTTAAAAATGAAAGAATGAAAAAACAACCTAGGATTTGGGTTAAATATCCTTTCAGGAAAATAGCTCCATCAAAAAAGAAGAAGTCTTAGAGAAGACCAAGCAGGTCATACCTGTGCATCACAAGATGGCAGAGAAAAGCATAAGTACCTCAGTTCCCAGTATGTTTCCAGAACAAATCGAGATGTGGAATGTGCTGGAGTAAGCTGATGTGGAATTCAAGTAGATCCTCTTGTAATGAGAGAGAGAAAGTTTTTCAATACATTTTAAAAGCAATGCATGTTCATTTAATTTTTTTTTAATTTTTCAGTTTATCAAATGAAAGGGCTAAACTCTTGACATTCCACCATTTAGTCACCTGATGCTGTGGTATATATTTTATATCTCTATATTATGTTTGGATATTTATCTATCTGTCTAAACACAATCCAAGGTGTATAGAAGGTGTTTAATATGTGCTATTTTTCTCCTTGTTTTCAGCATAGGAAATTACTCTTATTATTCAGTTTGAAGCCTGTGATTCTGACCTAATGCTATAATATAAAGGAAGAACAAGTTTTTCTTTTTTTGTTCTAAAACTTTGACGTTATGGAATTGAATAGCTCTGGTTTTACAGCAGTGCTGTTTCAGTGATGCGTATAATTACCATCATCCAACATTATTGAGCACCCACCGAGGAGCAGACACTGCACTAGATACAGTATGAACAATATTTAAGAGAAAGAGGCAACCACAGCAACCTGCAGAAAGGGAATTGTGGATACAAAAGAGCAACTCGCCTTTCTTTGGAAAATACTTAATTACATGTGGATATATTTGTGTTTTCCCTGTGACATCCTTATTTAAAAACCAAGATGAGATAAAGTGTTACAGGCGAGAGGGAAAGTAAGAAATCAAGTTATTTCCAGTTTAGGGAAAAATACGGAAGAGCAAGTACTATTCATCATTCTTCATCTACCCATCTCTCCCTGGGCATCTCCTCTGATCTTATAACTGGGACAGACGCCTCCTTATTGCTGAAAGTCACCTTCGTGTCTTAAGGGATATTGGTGTTTCTCTACCACTAATGCCTTTTCCGAATGGACAACATGTGTCCGCATCTCTTACAGGGACCTCAGGAGCATCTGTGGAAAGCCATTCCACATCCTCTCCTCCTACACAAAGGTTCTGATTTCCCAGCTGGGACTGCAGCATCTCCAGGCTCTGCAGCTGGAGCCCTCAGAGAAAGGCTGATGTTTCCCTCTCCCTCACCCCACGTCTCAGGAGTCACATCCTTGATGATTGTGCCTCCACAATGTGTCACTTCCTTTCACCTGCCCCTCCCATCCCCACTGACTCAGCCTCTTCCACACTGGCTTCTGCAAAACCTCTGAAAAGGTCCCGAACTCATTTCATCTTGTTGGCAGTAGTCATGGCATGGTTTTTCAAATGCACTGATCACATCATTTCATATCCAAGATCAAAGACCTTTATGATTCCCCAGTGCCTCCAAGACAATGTCAAAATTCTTAAATGAGATAGTCAAACCCTTTTCTTAACTGTCCTAATCTGGAATTACACCAGCAGTTCCCTCATTGCCTGCAAATTTCAGCAACCACGGATTATAATCCCCTTGCACACCATGTACTTCCTTGTCTCCATGTCTTTATTTACTATCTTCCCATTTGCCTGAAAAATACCCCCTTTTCATGGCAGTTATAGCAAACTTCTCTTTATCCTCTCAGGTCTAACACAAAATTGGCCCTGAGTTTCCCACCCCTCCTGCAGAAGTAACAGTATATGGTCCTGTTACGTCCTGAGCAAGCCCTGCTGTACTTCATCACCTCCATTTTACCCTGCACAGTGCCCAGTGCTTCAATAAGTCTGTGTTTATCAATTGAGTTTGCTGTGTCAGGCACAGTCCCAGGCAACAGGGACACCAACTAAAAGATGGGGTTGAGTCTGATCACTTTGGATCTTCCATTCTAGAGATGGGAAGAAGAACAGGAGTAAGGTCATTTCAGAGAGTGGTTAGGAAGACCAGAAAACAGAGCAATGGGGCAGAAAATGGCAGGTGGGTCTATTTGATGGTGCAGGGCGGGAAGTCCTTTCTACTGAGACGACATGCGATTCCATATCTGAATTATGAGGAGGAACCAGCATGTGATGAGGCAACAACACTTGCTCTAGACTAAGGAAGCAGCATTTGCAAACACCTGGATTAGGAGCATAAGGGTGGTGTTCATAGGAAAAACCAAGACTGGTGCATCTACAGCATGAACAGTGACAGGAATCCAGAGCTACATCACATAGATTTCCTTCTATAACTCTCCTTAAGAAGTTTTAGTGGTTGCCCCAAGGGTTGCAATATACATTTTTAATTAATCACAGTCTGCCTTCTGGTAACAAAAAACTGTTCCACGTGATGTGCAAGAACTTTATGACTCCATAATTCCAATTTCCGCCGTCCATCTTTTGTGCCGTCATCATATATTTTACTCATACATGTGCTGTTGACTTTACTGTTGACAGTCATTTATCCTTTAGAATGCTTAAAACTAGTCTTCCATAATTACCTTCATTTTAACCATTTCTGGAGGCCTTCATCTATTTCTGTAGACCCAGGTTTCTGTATCATATTCCTTAATTCTGAAAACCCTCCTATAACACTTATTTTACTTCAAGACAGCTGGTAGTAAATTCCCTAAGTTCCTTATTTGGGGGGAAAAAAAAGTTTCTCCTTTATTATTGAAAGATACCTATACTAGGTATAGAATTCTGGGTTGACCATTTTTTCAGCTCTTTAAAGATTTCACTCTGTTATTTTCTGGCTTGCATAGTTTCTCATAAGAGGTCCTCTGTATTCTTATCCTTCCCCTTGCCTATATAATGTGCTTTTTTTCTTTGGATTCTTTCAAGATTTTCTATTTATCTTTAGTTTTCAGTGGTTTATTTTATTTTTTAAAAGATTTTATTTATTTGACACAGAGAGAGAGACAGCGAGAGAGGGAACACAAGCAGGGGAAGTGGGAGAGGGAGAAGCAGGCTTCCCACAGAGCAGGGAGCTGATGTGGGGCTCAATCCCAGGACCCTGGGACCACGACCCGAGCCAAAGGCAGACACCCAATGACTGAGCCACTCAGGTGCCCCAATTTTCAGCAGTTTGAATAGGATATGTCTAGGTATTTCCTTTCTTCATGATTTTTTTTTTTTTTTTTTTTGCAATTTGTCATGTTTGAGGGCCTCTGAGCTTCTTGAATCTGTCATTTTATACATTTAATTATATTTGGAAAATTATCAGGCATTATCTCTTCAAGTACTTCCTGTGCCATAATTCCCTCATTCTCTTCCTTCTGGAATTCAGTGTACACCTGTATTAGACCATTTGACCTTGTTCCATAGCTCTGAGGTGTTCTGTACTTTTCCCCCTACTCTTTCTTCTCTTTGTGTTTCAGTTTAGATGGCTTCTATTGACCTACCCTCAAATTTACTTTCCCCTCCTGATGTATTTTGAGGCAACTGATAAGTTCATCCAAAGAATTCTTCATCTCCATTGCCATGATTTTTATTTATAATCTCCTTACTGAAATTCCCCAACTATCCCTGCATTCTGTCTTCCTTTTCTTCTAAAGCTTTTGATATATCCATCATGGCTATTTTTGTTGTTGTTGTTGTTTAGTTTTTATTTCATAATCATAAACTTCACTTTGCAATCCAGCTAGACTTGGAGGGGAGTAAGGAAAACATAGAACCCATAGAATTTCAGTGAGAACACAAAGATCAATGGTCTGGTAGTTAAGATAAAACATAAGTCAATTTTATTAGATTTGTCCACAGTTAGCAATGGTGATCTTCTTGCTGGTCTTGCCATTCGTGGACCCAGAGGGCTCCATGGCTTCCACAATATTCAGTCCCTCTTTCATTTTGCCAAAGACCACATGCTTGCCATCCAACCAACCAGTCTTGGCAGTGCAAATGAAAAACTGGGAATCCTTTTGTGTTAGCTCCAGAATTTGCCATGGGTAAGATGCCAGGATATGTGCTTCAGATGAAATTCTTATTGTCAAATTTCTCCTCGTAGATCGAATTGCCACCAGTGCCATTATGGCCTGTGAAGTCACCACCCTGGCACATAAATCCCAGAATAATTATGAAAGCAGGAACCATTATAACCAAATCCTTCCTCCCCAGTGCTCAGAGCATGAAAGTTTTCTGCTGTCTTTGGAACTTGGCAAACAGCTCAAAGGAGACACAGTCCAAGGGTTTGCCCTCCATGGCGATGTCAAAGAACATGATGGGGTAGACCGTGTCTGGGTGGCATGGGAGGCTCCTGGGTAGTGGTGTCTGCAAGGCCTCCATCATGGCCATTTTAAATCATTTCTATTTCCAACATCTGAGCCACCCCAGAGCCTACTTACGTTGATTGTTTTGTCTCTTGGCAGAGTTTTTGTCTCTGAATTTCTGTTTTACACCCAAATGCTACTTACCCCTGAATGTCATGTGTAAGATGATAGAGATCGAGGTGAATAGAATGTATGTTTGGATGTGGCATGTTTTTTCCTCTGCTGGGCTGTCAGTGTGGGGGAATTGAGCATGGTTTGGGTTTTGTTATTGCTGTGGTTACTGGCTTCAGATTCCTCAGTATTATCTTATGTTTCAGGTGGGGGCTGTTTTGCCAGAGGGCTTTTCTTAGTGATACTGCTCCACCCTCAGGTTTGGGATATTCCTGGATGCCTGTGCCTCAGAAAGGGTCTCCATTCCTTCTCCCGGCCCCCATTGAGGACTGCTGTTGCTTATTCCTCTGTGCTTGCTAGCCAGGGGGTGAGAGGCAGCTCTCTGCCATTCTCGTCCAGTGACAGTCTTAGAAAGGCCCTGTGTCCCTGGGTTTGGGGGATGGGACTTGCTCACAAATCCTGCCTCTCTCCTATCAAAGGAGACCCATTATGATCTGTGCCTGTGATGGATTCCTGCTACTTCCCCAGGAGCAAAGATTTCTTTCCCTTCCTCCCAACCACGGTGAGTCTCCATCTGTACCCAAACATCACCAGGGTTTGCTTCTCCTCACCCAGCATCTTAAGACTTTAATCTTTGGGGCAGCAGAGTTCAGACAGACTGTGTGCTGCCCCCTACCTGTAGTGTCCATTGCACTTCTGCAGACCACAGCACTGAAAGAGTCTCCCTCCAGCCTCTGACCCTCAGTCTTTTTCTTGAGTTCCAGGTAGAGGTCAATGGAAAAGGGTCTGCAAGTGGGTGCCCTCTCTTTATGTCTACATCCCCTAGGGTATCTGTACTCTCAGACTATTCCACACTTGTTCTTTACTCACAGACTATTCCACAAGTATTTAGCGAGTCACTAAACATTTTCACTCAATTCTACTTGCCTTCCTCTGTGGCAGCCCATCTTACTCCCATGGTCTGCCTCAGGTAAATCAGTGCTCATGAGCCATCTTCCTTGGGTTTTCCTTGTCATCCCTTGGATTTTAATCTAGTTGGTTGCCCTGCAATCTTAGTTCTGTGATGGATTCAAGTAGAGTTATGACTTTGTAGATGCTTTTTTTCTTATGAGTAGAAGCAATGTTGCTCCATTGTAGGTGATAGCTGGAAGAGACATATAGTCTAGTAAGCCATGGTAAGAAGTGTGCTTTGTACATATACAATACTCAGGAGAAACTTACGAATTCAACTAATGATTCAAGAGTCTCCATTATTCCTGAGGGTGGGTTATATTGAATCATATGTCCTAGTCTTCAAATCCAGCCAAGATGATCCTTTTAAAACACAAATACTCCCAAGCCTTCCATTGCTCTTAAAACAAAGCATAAGCTCCATCGTTTATTCCTTGGCCAATGTAAATCTGTTTCCCTCTATTATTTTCCCTCTTGCTCAATGCACTGTTAATGGTACTGATGTTATTTCTCAAATATAATGAATAGTTTCACAATTCATGCTTTTGAGCCTGCTGTTCCTTCTGTATGGAACAAGTCCCCACCCCACTTGCAAGACTCATTTCTTCTTTTCTCAAATGTTCCCTCTGCAGAGAGGTCTTTCTTAAATAGAACCTCCATGTGTTAACACACTACCCCTGATGCATTCTCCCTCACACTAATATATGCTCATATATGCTCCCAGCATGTAAGGTGTATATTTGTAACTTCCATCCTTGTGAAATGTGAGTTCCATGGGAAGAAAAACTTGGCTTTATACCCTGCTATGTTCCCAGAAACTAGCACTTCCCTGATGCTCAGTATGTCAAGGACAACATTATCAATGAAAGCATGCATTAACAATTGTTAAATTAATAAATGCTTTCTGCTTTTCACCCTTTGCAAAAAACACACTACATGGAGTCAACCAATTGAGGAGGCATTCAAACACAAGTCACCATCTACAAACAGGAAGGTCTGGGGCTTCTACTATTATGACTCACGTTTGTGTTTCTGTCCATAGCAGTTTAGCCAGTGACCCTGCCTTTCATTTCACTCCAGTCTCAGTTATACCATAGTGTGGGCCAGCAAGTTGTCTGTAAGGAGCCATGAACACCATATGGCCATACTGCCATACTACTCAATTTACAGTGTAACTCAAAAGCGGCCACAGACAATGTGCCAGCAAACAAGTGTGCCTGTGTTCTAATAAAACTTTATTTTAAAAATAAACATTTTTATTTTTATTTACCAGATTTGGTCCACAGGCTGCAGTTTTCAGGTCCCTGTTCTACCTCGTTTTGGTGCTACCCAAGAGGCCTCTGTATTGGCCTTTACCTATCACATGGCATGTATTTTCCCCAGACTATTACAAACACACATCTGAAATTTTGTGAAAATGAATTTAGCTGTGTTTGCATGGCAATTTTTCAGATAGACAGAAACTTCAGTTCACTATTTAAATGCAGTTTATTGAGTTTTTATTATGTGGCAGGCTCTGTGTGATGCGGTTTGTGTGCATTATCTCACCTGGTCTTTCAGTTGCATTGCGTGTGTGCATCACTAAAGCCATTTGGCAGTGAAGAAGCTAGGCATTATCGTGGTTAGTTACGGTGCTTGGAGTGAGTGGAACATGAGGTGTCAATTGGTTTCATACATTTCTGTCCCTCATAACATGCTTGTTCCTCAGCTCGTACTGATTTCCTCCTGAATCTAACTGAAGTGAACATCTATGTGTTAAATGTGCTCTGTCATTCAAAACCAATCCATCTCTGGATCTGCCAACCCTAGAGGCCAGTGCTCTTCCAGCCCTCCTGCTCTGTGGGACCAGGGATCACCCAGGGAGAGTCCAGTCCTGGAAAAGAAAGCATCCTGTGATGACTCTGGCCTAAGGAATGTCTATCCAAATACAGGCTCTTATTTTTATGCAAAACATAATTGAGTGGAACATATCAGCCCAACCAACTTTGGGATTAAGCCAAATAGTTACTGAATCCCCTGTTGCTCCAATTACAACAGTAGATCTGATCAGCCCACGTGGATAAGAGATTAGAAAAAAATAGCTTATTTTTCTCTAAAAGAAGATGCACAGGCTCATTCAAAAACTGTCATCAAATTTTTGAATGGTGCCATATAGAAATGAGTGCATTTGTTCCATGTAAGTGCTAGAATGAAGAAGTGTGCAAATGTGTAGGTTATCCTAAGACTCCTGTTCATTTATCATTATTTATTTTAGGTTTACAATAGAGCTATTTGAGCATTGGCTGGATGCATGATGAAATTATGGCCAATATTCTAAGAAATTCCAGTTGACCACTTGTATTAGTCAGGATTCCCTAGAGAACCAATAGGAGAGACATAGGAGATAGATAAATAGGTAGAAAGATAGATAGATAGATAGATAGATAGATAGATGATAGATAGATAGACATGAGCAGATTTATTATTGGAATCGTTTACACAATTATGGAGGCTGAGATATCTCACAATTTGCTATCTGCAAGCTGGAGACCCAGGAAAGCCAATGGTGTAATTCAGTCCAAATCCAAGGACTCAAGAATTGGGGTGGGGCACACAATGATGTAAGTCCTTGTCCAGGTCTTAATTCCTGGAACCTAGAAGCTCCCATGTTCAAAGACAAGAAAAGATGGATGTTCCAGTTCAAGTAGAGAGAGTGAGTTCATCCTTCCTCTGCCTTTTTGTTCTATTCAGGCTGTCAGTGGGTTAGATGATGTCCTCCTGCACTGCGGAGGACATTTTCTTCACTTAGCCTACTGATTCCCATACTAATATCTTCCAGAAACACACACACACACACACAGATTATGTTTCACCAGCTATGTGGGCATCCCTTGGCCCAGTGAAAGTGACCCATAAACTTAACCATCATACCAGCCATCCAGGATATTCTAGACAACATTCTAAAGATGCATGGAGATCGTGTCTCAACAAGGTCACAGTATTCTGTTAGGACTGTGGCTTTCATGCAGACGAATATCGCCCATAGAAGAAAGCCTGTTGAGGAGGATGGCTGGCGGAAAAGCCACTGGTCCAATTAGCTGCAGCCCAGCTGAACCTCTCCTTGGAACTTTGGCTTCCTGCAATAATCTTGGGACCTTTTACTTCCATCTAGAGCAGTGATCCTCCTTGTTTTCTACCAAGTGAGGAGTGTCCTGAGAGATGGCTGGGACAAGACGTTCTACCCGTGCAAACAGCATGTTTGCTCTGCCAGCCCACCGTGGCACCGTTCTGCTCCTGGTTGAGTGCATTTAGTCGGAAGACACTGGATTTATAAACGTGGGGCCACCCATATTTCCTCTAGGCAGGAATTTGAGTAATGAATGGAAATCAAATTTGCTTTGTCTAGAGATTGAAAGAAGAGTGGGAGGAGAAACTCTCATCCTTAAAAGGCTGGATTTGCTGTTCAAGATGTAGGATTGGCAAGGGTCTTTAGTTTAGCTCTCTCACCTTGCAGGTGGGGAAATGGAGGCTGGCTCCATGTGGACACGGGACAAGGACCCAGGACTTCCCCTCCCACCTCCGAGACCCATATCAGCCCATTTGTGCTGCACAGAAGACTGAATGTTGGGTAGAGAATGGTTTCCTCTGACTGGCGTTCTTGAGAAATCTATGTTTGTGCTGTCTGGAGGCCCCTGGGATTTTATTCCACTTCCCCAGACCAGTCAGTCTTCAGAATGCCTCTTCCACTACAGGAGGATGGCAAAGCCTTAGCGTACTTTTGGGCCCTACTTGGAAGGCAGGCTGCTGAATGGCCATATTGAATACAAAAGTGCTTGACGAATAAGGGTGTATATGTGGAAACCCTAGAAGCTGCTCTTACCTCTTCTAAATTACATTCGTGGGATTATGAGCTTTCTGCTGGGTTGGAATTGGTCCCTAAACAGAGCTGAAAACATGCCTCTTTCTCTTCCTGTCCTAAATTGGAAGCAGGATTTGAAAAGGCATATTAACCAGAAGAGTAAAAACATGCCCAAACCGATGTGATTTGAGGGATGAATTCATACAATTTTTAAGGCCATTGAATAAATATTTATTACATATGGACCTCTGTTGCTCTTGGGATTTTCAGAAACAGTTCTCATTTCAAACATTCTCTCTCATTGCCCATTTCGGTAACTTCGTACATCCAGGAGCTGATTTTCTAAGGCTGATTTCTGGAATATGATCCCTGCTGCTTTAAGAGATATGGAGACTTAAATCCAAGTTTTGTCCTCCAAAGTCTTCTGTCTGCTTGGAGAAGAGCACGTGAAACAGCACGAGAGACATCTATCTGCAGGAGAGGACTCAGCCCCAGGAGTGGGACAGGAGACAGACCGCGGGCAGAGGCCTCCACGGCTGGTTTCTGATGTGTGCTCTGTCTGGCTCTGCCTCTCAGCACAGTGGACAGAGGGCACACAGCTCAGCCTGTGACAGTTCGTTGCAGGATAGTGGGGCTTTGTCTCCCCACAGAACACCCTCCACGCCGATGCGCCGACATTCCCCTTGTTTTGCTGGTGCCGTTTTGGCCATATGATACCCTTACTTTACACGCAGTGACCGAGCGAGGCAGGAATTTGTTCCAGATATGGCGGCTGGAAGACTCGTTTGCTTTCCGGAGGACGGCAGCACAATAAATCCTGAACTGCTGTCTCCATCTGATCTCATTCTGGTAGTGTGGCTGGCGCCTGAGCTTGGGGTCGATATATATGTTAGTCCCTTTATCTGTTTTCATTGACGGCTCTGTTCATGCTTGTATTACATGTCCCCACCCTACCCTGTAAGAAGGACCCTGCGTTTTTATTCTGGGGCTTAGGAGGGTTGTCTAAATCCAAGTCTGTTGGGGTGCGGGTCCCCCGGCTCTCAGACGCACTACAGTTCAGCCTGCTCCGGGTCATCTCTTCAGCTTCAAGTGTTTTTCGTTTTGCCGCACCTTGACGTGGATCACTGGAAAACACCAAAGAGCCCTAGAAGCCACACCTGCACAAAGCAGTCCCTTCCCCCACCCAGGGAAGGAACAAGAGCAGCAAGGAGGAGCTTGCACTTCTCCAGGCCCCAAGACCGCAACTTCTTCTATAATTTCAGAGTGATTTCTTCACCCTTGGTAAAGAAATCTTCCCCATTGACAACTCAGACTTTTTCACCACCGTACAGAGGACTGCCAGAATCCCAGGCTGGCGGAGCACAAAGACCACATCTAAATAAAAACAGCCCAGGCTCCCCCCGACCAAGCAGGTGCCAGTCACTGCGCTCTATGCTCTTGCCTCCGACAGTCTTCCATGTAGCCTGACAAGGTGGGTTTCATTATTTATTATTTTTTTTTAAAGATTTTATTTATTTGACAGAGAGAGACACAGCGAGAGAGGAAACACAAGCAGGGGGAGTGGGAGAGGGAGAAGCAGGCTTCCCGCGGAGCAGGGAGCCTGATGCGGGGCTCGATCCCAGGACCCTGGGATCATGACCTGAGCCGAAGGCAGATGCTTAACGACTGAGCCACCCAGGCGCCCCGGTGGGTTTCATTATTATCCTCAGTCTGAAGATGAGTGAATTGAAGCCTGCCAGGTTAAATAATTCACCTTCGCCCTCTCGGTTAGAGAAAGACAGAGCTGGGATCCAAGCCCAGGACTACCTGACATACGTCCCATCCTCTTCACCGCCGTATCAAATAGCATCCCGTAGATTCTCTGGGACCACCTCAGGCCTGATGCTTGAATACTCTTGAAGACATCCCAGCACGGAGTCATCCTGCCTCTACTTAACCGTAATCCTAGGAAATTCATGATTTCTATTGTTTCACAGGTGGTCGTCACCACTCCCCCAGCGTGGTCCTTGGACGTTAGTGCAAGCGGTTTCCTTGGGATATTCACAGAGCTTCCTTGAAGAAAACCAATTAAGTATTCACGTATATTTGAACAATACCAAATTAAACAAAGTTAAATGGATGTCCCTGCAAGACTTCTCCGAGCTTTTAATATGCTAATGTGGGTTGTGAATCTTTAAGAAGGAGATGTATTATTCAGAATTTGCTCAGCGAGTTTCACTTGGAAGGTTTCTTGTTTGTGAAGCACCTTATGGCACGAGAGTAGGTGACGCTTTGGGAAAACCTTTCTGCAAGAAGAGCAGAGGAATATGCAGTCAAGGCTCCTTATTCATGGTGGCTAATTCTACGATTCCCCCCAAGTACTGAGCCGGTGAACCCTGAGCAGTTGTTACTAGGGTTTTACGTACACATAGACTATTCTATCTACAGAAAATATATTTTAAACATTATAACATATATATGATCGTCGTAAATATTAAAAACAACTCCCCTGGTACATCTTATTTTCTTTACTTTATAAATGAGAAGAGGAAGTTCAGAAGTATTTAGTGACATGCCTGAGCCCCACGCCCCAACTAACAGGTGCCAATGTCAGGATTCGAACCGTGACCACCCTGCCCAGAGCTGGAGATTGTTGGCCCAGTCACACTGCCCCCTCCCATCTCCATCCTCTGTTCATCTTTGTGAAGGTCTCCCTTGTTCTGCCTCAGCTGGGCACACAGCCTCGGATGGCTCCCATCCTCACCACTCTGCATACGTCTGTGGGTGACTGCCAACGTGCTGTGGGTACTGCTTTGGGGGATTGCAAATTAATTTTAGCAAGTAGGCACATTTACAAATACGGAATCATGAATATTGAGGATGGATTGTAACGCACTGCCCTGTCTTCAAGCAACTTCATTATTGGGCAAAACATTACGCACGTGCATGCACCCATCTCCAGCTTAGTTTGTTCCAGTTAGGAGAGAAAAGGGATCGAATGAAGAACTAGTACCATTTGTTTCTGTGAGAAATATTTCCATTTGTTTTAAGACCTTCAAAAGTCATGCTCATTTTTCACATAGATGTAAGAAAGTACGTAAAGGAAGCACGTATTTATGAATAAAGAAAATATTGGAGTGCATTTCTTATTAAAAGAGCAGTTACTTATTAAATATAGTTATAGTTACTGTATTTGGTGAAAATAACCTTTCATGCAATTCAGAAACACTCGGAGGAAAGTCACTGGATTCCTCATCTCTCTCTTCCTTGTCTTCCCACCTATTGACTATTGAAGTCTCTTGACTCTGAAAATCCACTGCAGTCTTGCCATTGGGGCCCCTCCCATTGGCCACAAGAGCAGGGACAGCCTGTGGCACCTGCTCGGAGCAGGTATCTTGACGCACCTGCTTGCTATTTCCCAGGGGTGTCTGGGGAGCGAAAAGCAGAAGAGAAAGGTGATTCCACTTACCCCATAAAGCAAGGGACAAGGAATGAGGCAGCTGGGCATGTCTCTGATGACTTCTTCTGGCACCCAAGTTCTACTCCAACGAGGAGTGGCTCTTGCAAGGTGATGGCTTGGAGGAGGGGCAGTAATCACACCTGAGTGCCGTGGAGCTTTGTCTGGAATCCCAAAGAGCTGCCTTGAAGTGCTCCGTGGATGATTCAAAGTGTGGTATGTGGACCAACAGCATCAGCATCACCTGCAGCTTGTCAGAAATGCATAATCCGAGGCTGCTGACTCAGAGTTCACATTGTACCAAGGTACCCAGATGATTTCATAGGACAGAAAGGATTGGGGAGCACATTGCTGAGGGCGGCACTGAGAACAAAGCTTGGGGTCTCCCAGGTGAACAGTTCGGTGCATGTTGGAAGTCAGGGTTTGGCTTCTTCCACATCAATACAGAACGTGTTTGTTGATCCCAAATTGTCGCTTTTTCTAAGGTGGTATTAGAGGGGGAAAATGTGTTAACAAAGCTACTCTTTTTTTTTTTTGAAGATTTTATTTATTTATCTGACAGAGAGAGACACAGTGAGAGAGGGAATACAAGCAGGGGGCATGGGAGAGGGAGAAGCAGGCTTCCCGCGGAGCAGGGAGCCCGATGCGGGGCTCGATCCCAGAACCCTGGGATCATGACCTGAGCTGAAGGCAGACGCTTAACGACTGAGCCACCCAGGTGCCCCTCTTTTTTTTTTCTTTTGTTTTCTTCTTTTTTCTTTCTTTATTCTTTTTTTCTTTCTCTATTCTTTTCTTATTTAAATTCAAGTAGCCAATATATAGCATTAGTTTCAGATGTAGAATTCAATAATTCATCAGTTGCATATAACACCCAGTGTTCATCACTTAATGTGTCCTCCTTAATGCCCATTACCCAGTTACCCCATCCCCCCACACACCTCCCCTCCAGCAACCCTTAGTTTGTTTCCTATAGTTTAGAGTCTCTCATGGATCGTCTCCCTCTCTGATTTCTTTCCATTCAGTTTTCCATCCCTTCCCCTATGATCCTCAGCACTGTTTTTTGTATTCCACACAGGAGTGAAACCATATATATGAACCACATCTTCTTTATCCATTCATCTGTTGATGGACATCTCGGCTCTTTCCAGAGTTTGGCTATTGTGGACATTGCTGCTATAAACATTGGGGAGCAGGTGCTCCTTCAGATCACTACATTTGTATCTTTGGGGTAAATACCTAGTAGTGCAATTGCTGGGTCATAGGGAGAGAAGCTACTCTTTTATCAAGAGACTTCCGTAAGTGTAGGCACTTGGGCACCCCAACATCTTCTCTCCTGGGGTGTCCGCTGCTGGTGGTGGAGTCCTGTGCACATGTGCTCATTCTCAACCATGACTACTCATAGTGCTTTGAAAAACACAGATGTCCAGGATCTACCCAAGAGCAACGCAGTCAGAATCTCTGGGAGTGAGGTCTAGGCATTGGTGTGTTTTTAAAATTTCCCCAAGTGATTCTAACATACTCTAGAACTGAGAACCACTAGCCAAGGTTTGGTTTCAGGAGGAAGTTAATTCAGGGGAATTTGAAAAGAGAAAGCTGACTTTTCTAAAACCCTCAAATGGTCCAAGGTCATTTAAAATCCTCTGTGTTTCATCACACATGGATATGAATGACACCTAAAGTCACCTGCTCATGTGAACACATATACAAAACAATCTCAGTGTCCATCCCAGCCCTTAACTGCTTGTTAATTAAGAACATGAGTACAATTACAGGGCGCCTGGGTGGCTCAGTTGGTTAAGCGACTGCCTTCAGCTCAGGTCATGATCCTGGAGTCCCTGGATCGAGTCCCACATGGGGCTCCCTGCTCAGCAGGGACTCTGCTTCTCCCTCTGACCCTCCCCCCTCTCATGTGCTCTCTCTCTCTCTCTCATTCTCTCTCCCTCAAATAAATAAATAAAATCTTAAAAAAAAAAAAAGAACATGAGTACAATTACATAAGTTACCTGAACTGGGCCACCCCAAAATTATAATATTTATGAAATATTGGCTGAATGATTCCATTAAAAGATTTTTTAGAACTCTGTTATGCATGCTTAATTTTAAAACACATGCATATTTAATTTTATCTTCACTGGGAATGTATTTATAAAAATAATAATAAGCAACATCCTCTGAGGACAGAGAAAATAAGACAGATGGATAGGGAAATATCAAAACTGTCAGAAGGAACCCCCCATTGTGTCTTTATAACCGCGAATTGTGTGCTTTCCCCCAGAATATGGATGAGACCCTCTATCCTCACCATGGAGTTTGTCAACATCCCAGAGCCATATAACATTTCATAATGAGGCATTTTTCTTTTTTTTTTTTAGAGATTTTATTTATTTATTTGAGAGAGAGAATGAGAGAGAGAGAGCACATGAGAGGGGGGAGGGTCAGAGGGAGAAGCAGACTCCCTGCCGAGCAGGGAGCCCGATGCGGGACTCGATCCAGGGACTCCAGGATCATGACCTGAGCCGAAGGCAGTCGCTTAACCAACTGAGCCACCCAGGCGCCCATGAAGCATTTTTCTTAGCACCCACCAGCAACAGTAGGCTCCTAGCATACCAGTCACACCCAAGTGTGGGGTAAATAGCACACCCATTGTCATCTGACTGTGTGTGTGTGTGTGTGTGTGCATGCTTATGTATACTTATGTATCAGTGAAATGGGTAACAGCAATGATACAAGAAAAGAGGAAGGAATCAGGATTATTTTGTTATTATAAGGTACTCATGCCACCTGTGAAGAGGTCGAGTGATTTAAAAGCGAAATCACATTAAATGCTCAGTTAAGATGACAAAAGGCAAAAAAGAGAGTAGAAGACAAAAATGAAACACCAGGGCAACAAACAGGAAACAGTAACAAATATGGTAGATATTCATCCAGCAAGATCAACTTTGAATGTCAATGCTCTCGATGTACCAATTAAAAGCCAGAGATTATTGGAGTGGATCAAAAACAAGACTCAACTCTACACTGTCTAAAGAAATTACTTTAGATATAAAGACACACAGAGATTAAAAGTAAATAGATGGAGAGAAATATACCATGATAACATGAATCAAAAGAAAACAGGAATAACTACATTAATTTTAGAAGAGCAGATTTCAAAGCAAGGAAGGTTGTCAGGGATAAGGAAGGACATTCCATATGATACAGGGGCCGATTCTCAAAGAACGCATAACAGTTCTTAACAAGTATGCAGCTAACAACAGCATGTCAAACTATTTGACTAAAACAGAACTGCAAGGAGGGGTAGATTAACACACTATCATAACTGAGACTCCAACACCCTTATCTGAGAAGTGGGCAGATCCAGGAATGGAAAATCAGTAAGGACTTGGTTGAACCCCACAGCACCGACGACCAACTGGGTATAACTGACACCCATAGACGACTTCATCCAGCAAGAGCAGAATACACATTGTTCTCAAGGTCACATGGAACATTCACCAAGATACACCACATTCTGGGCCATAAAACAAACCCTCACAAATTTAAAGGAATACAAATCATATAATGTCTGCCCTCAGACCACAATGCAATTGAAACTGGAAGTCAATCGGAGAAAGAAAATTTTAAAATCCTAAAATATGTTGAGAAAAAACAACAGACTTCTAAAACACAACCACACAGGCCAAAGGAAAAATCTCAAGAGAAATATAAAAATAGTTTGAATTAAACCCAAGTTATCAAGAGTTGGGGAATGCAGTGAAAGCAGAGCTTAGAGGGAAATTTATAGCACGGAGGGCATGGATTAGCAAAGAAGAAAGATCTGAAATGGATAATTTAAGTTTCCACCTTAAGAAACTAGAAAAAGAAGAACACATTAAATCCGGAGTAAGCAGAAGAAAGGGGTGCCAAGGACTAGCACAGAAATCAATGAAACTGAAAACAGGAAATCAATAGAGAAAACCAATGGTACCAAAAGCTGGTTCTTTGAAAAGCTCAATAAAATTGAAAAGCCTCCAGTTGGGCTAAGTTAGCAAAAAAGAGGGACAAGGAGGTGGGTCATTGCTGATTTGGAATCTGTGTGTGGAGCAGGTCACCTGAGCTGGGTGTGGTGCCAGGATGCACGGTGAGCAGGGTGGGCATGCCCCTCTCTTCGGTGGGCTGCACGTTTTGGTGGAGCACAAACAATTCGAGTAAATCTCTCAGTGAGACCATTTCAGGGCAATTATGTGCATTAAGGGCAGTACGTCAGGGTGTTAGAGAGGATGACAGAGTGAGCGGGGAGCTCCTTCCACGGGAGTGGACAAGGAGGGGTGCTTGGAGGGGGTGATATTTGAACAGTTGCGTGAGCAGGGGACGCCGGAGCAAAATCTGGAGGGCAGAGAGTCAGATGTGGTGGCCAGAGGGGGCCCCACAGGACAGGGTGCACAGACACCCAGTCATGAAGGTGTGGTGGGCAGGCCGTGCTGAGGAGGTTTGGATCCATCCCCAGTGCTCTGTGGGGACATGGGAGGGTTTTTAGCAGGAAGTGGGTTTTAGAGGGTCTCTCTGGGAATAGAATAGGGGTGGGATCGTACAGTAAGTGGAATGGAGACCCTTCCGGAGGCTGTCAGAGTTGCCCTGGAGACAAGAGTGTGTGGAAGGGGAAGGGCTTCCTTGTGGATGGAAGGGCTGTGGGCAGGAAGGAGACAGGTGATGCCCACCGGACCAGGATGGCGACCCCACAATAGAGGTGTGGGGACATCGGGGACAGAGCTGCCGGGATGTGTCTGCGGGTCGAATGCGGGTCGGATGTGGGCAGTGCACCAGAGGGGCTGGGGCCACGTCCATCCCGGCATGAGCAGTGGTGGGTGGTGGCAGGTCGCCTGAGACGGGAAGTGCTGGGGGAGCTTGCACGGTGGCTGGTCCAGCAGGGAAGGCTCCGCACACTCCACTGGCTTACGAGAAACTGTCAGCACGACGTGTCACCCGGGAGCCACAGCATGAGACCCAACTGGAGAGGGAGGGAACGAGGTTGGATGAGCCCTTTCAAGAAGTAGACGCACAGTGTCAGCAACTCCGATGTGACCCCGACTTGTGGGGGTCACCTTCCTTGTGTTAAAGGGTCATTGTAACCCGACGTGCTGACAGAGCTCAGACCTCTTTGGGCCCCTTTCCTGGACACTTGCTGGCTCTGTCCCCTGCTTAGAACCAGGGGGCCGCACGCTCCGCGGTCGGCCTCGGGAAGTGATTGTGGTCGCTCACGTCCGTCGGGCCACCACTTTGGGAGTGGACGAGTCTGGAGCAGGGCCTGTGGGGTGTGTTCTGGACCCGAGAAGTCCACCAGCTCTGGGAAGACAAGTGGGGACTCAGATATGGAAGAAGTGAATCTAGAACCCTCTAGAAAACCATGGGCAGGACTCTGGGCTTCAGTCAGAGGCCGTCCGCAACCGTGTCAGGGGAGCTGTTGACAGATATTTCAGACAACCGTAAAGGATGGGCTCAAAGTAGCCTCAGGGACACCAGGGTGGGTCTGCTGGAGGGAGGCAGGGTGACCTCGCCGGAGCCAAGGTTGGACTCGCAGGCTCTGCCTGCCTCCTGGCGTCCGTGTGCACTTCTCTGTCCCCTGTCCTGTCTCCGTCCCTGCGGTGTGCATGTGGGTGTGAGAGTGGCCTCCGTGGCCTCCATGGCCTCCGCATCTCGGCCTGCGTCTCCCTCTCTGGTCTCTGTCCCCGGGGCACCTCCTCCTCTCCTTCCCCAGGGCTCTCTGCCAGGTTGTCTTTCCAGGTGGCCGAGGCCTTGGCCCCGAAACCTGAACCCCCTTCCAGGCTAAGCGCTCTGCACGGACTAATTGCAACCCGATGGGAGGCACGACGGTCCGCGGTCCGCCCTGCTCCGATCAGCAATGGCCGGTGGGAGGGACGACGCCCTCCCAGCCTGGTTTCCGGCAGCCTCATGTGCGGAAGGGGAAGGGCTTCCTTGTGGATGGGAGGGCTGTGGGCGGGAGGGCGGTCCTAGGGAAACGCCCGCCCAGACTGGCCTCGCGGGGTGCGGCAGGACCAGCGCGGGGGCGGGAAGCTCTGGGCGGGCCTTGGGCGTGTGGTTTGGATGTGTCACCCAACACCTGTACCAGAGGCAGGGTCCCCAAAGAGAAAGATGCAGTAGTGGCAGAAGCATGACAGTCCTTTACATCTGAAAACCCCGAGACGCTTGCGTTCTCCTGCTCCCGGCCACCGCGGACAAAGGAACGGAGAGCGGCTACAGCGGATCTGCCCTGTGAGTTTGCAGAGCGCAGGTCACGGTGTCTCTAGACCCTGGGGGTGCTCCGCGAGCCCCGCACAGGCTCCGCCCTGTCTCCTGGCTGCCTGCTGCACCCCCAGGCCGGGGGCGGGGCCTCTGATCATTTCTCAAAGTTAGCGCTTACCTGCACCAGCAAGATGGCTAGGTGGTGTGCACGTGGAACAAAGTATTGTTAGCATAATATTTAACAGAAAGGAAGACGGAGGCCTCACGTCGTACTGCCCATCATATCACTCGACTGCCGCGCGCCCCCCCTTAGCTCGAAGGCCGCCCCGCACTCTGGCCGGGCGTGTGGGCTTTCCTGTGTCGTGCTAAATTCGAAGAGAGGAAAACCGTGGGGACGTCCTTGGAAGTCTGCGCCCCTGCCTCCCTGGTTCCCCCGGCCAAAGCACCCCCAGCGTCCCGCGTTTATCAGGACGCTCCTTCCCTTTCTTGCGCCAGATATCTTTCATCTCTTAAACATACGTACATTCAGCGGGCAGCCCAGACGCCCCCTTCCCTGCTCAGAGCCTCTCCCCGTGTGTCTAGTGTTCTTTGTCGCTCTGGCCTCCAAGAGAAAAGGGTAAATTTTCAAAAGAATTGTTTCAATGATAAAAAGGTAGGACCTTCCCTGACATTTTGCGTTCTGTTCATATTTTTCGAAATGGAAGGAAAAGTAGAAACAGCCCCCACACAGTATTTCCCCAAATCCTGCCCTTTATCTAATGTTGCCTTCTTTAGACAAATCACCTCCATAGTCTAAAGTGTCGGGAAGGGGCTTCATGTCATGAGCACAGGTGGGAAGCAGCACCCTTTCTGTGAGCAGGAGGTCAACCCCCAGCTCCATCCAATGCTGCTTACAGGACGCAGTCCGAGCTCTGTGCAGCATCCTCATCCCTCAGGCCTCCAGGCTCCTGGTCCCTGATGTGAGCAACGTGTGGAAGCCACGCAGACCCCAGATTGGAACTGTGTTCTCCGGAGATGAGAAGTTGTTTCTCCAGGGCCGTTGACCTGACATTTCGCGCTGGCCCGTGGCCCTCCCACGCCCGCTCTGGTGCGCCTTCTGCCTCCGAGACCAGTGGGAATGGACCCGGATCAGGGTGTTTGTTGCTGGAAGGGCCTTCAGTGCCCCCCCACCAGCTCCTTCCTGTTAGGCCTGAAGCACAGAAGGCTAACGTGCCGTCTGGGGGGGTCCCACAGCTCGCCCACCACTGCGAGGCCCAGATTTCTTAACCCGGACATCCCCACATGCACATGGCAACAGTTTACACTTCAGAGAGTAGGGTTCTTTGGGAGCAGCGTGTCGGCGGCTGATCTCCAAGGGCCCATGCTTGCAGGCCTGCCGCTCTCCGGACGCGTGAGCGCGGCATCCACACCCGGGCAGGTCACCGAGCCGGATTTAGATGCACAAGGCCGGGCTGAGCCTCCTCCCAGAGCTCCAGGCCCCCCGGGGCTGAGGCTTTATTTAGGAGGTTTCCCGAGGAAGGCCCACCAGCTCATCTTCTCACTTAATGAGGAAGAAGGAGCAATTCGATGCCTTTGCACTGACATTACTCAAAGTCACAGCAGCCTGAATTGCTATCGCTCTGGACCCCGGCAACCCGACGATATTGAAAATGAAAAGCCCCGTAATTTGTAAAGTGTCAAGCTTAATACAGGATTTTTGTGTTAATGGGATTGTATTGACTCGAGCGTTTCGGAAGAAGAGGCTGACGGAGCACTGGGGAGGAGGTGAAGGTGCGGCACGCTTTCCGGGTGCATCTTCAGGGCTGATACGAGGGGTCGTCGACTCAGAAACCCAGGAGCTCGGCGGCCATGGCCGCAGCTCAGTACCCAGGCATCAGTGGCCGGCCTGGCCGGTGTGGCCAGTGTGGCCGGTGTGGCCGGTGTGGCGGTGTGGGGGTGGGCACGGATCAGAGCTCCACTGCCCCGCTAGACACAGAACAGGTAGGGGAAGGGGCGCCTGGGTGGCTCAGTCGTTAAGCGTCTGCCTTCGACTCAGGTCATGATCCCAGGTCCTGGGATCGAGCCCCGCATCGGGCTCCCTGCTCTGCGGGAAGCCTGCTTCTCCCTCTCCCGCTCCCCCTGCTTGTGTTCCCTCTCTTGCTGTGTCTCTCTCTATCAAATAAATAAAATCTAAAAAAAAAAAAAAAAGAACAGGTGGGGGGCCTGTCGCTGTTCTTGCCACACCTGCTCCGCCCCTCCCCCTTCCTCGCTCTTTCCTCCCATTTGCCCAGGAATGCTCTGCAGTGGATGCCGACTGAATGTCAGGAGGACGTTTCACTGGGAGAATGGGGTGTTGGCAGTGCTCTGCTCAACGCGGGAAGGCCCGCACTGGCCTTGCTGGACCCCCGGGGCAGGAGCCAGCCCACCACACGAGGAGGAGGTCCGCCTGGGGCTTTGGGGCCGTCCTGTGTCTTTCCCCATAGAGGGTGTAGGCTTTGGCCACTGCTGGGCTCCTGCCTGGATGGAGAGGCCACCAGATCAGCTGGGGCTCCTGTGGGACACTCCTGAGTTGAGAAAACATCCCCAGCAGCTGCCTCCCCGCAGACTCCCTGGATAGATAGACCCTAGCTAAAGGAAGCCCTTAGGTTAGTGACTCAAGTTTCTGTTAGACCCCAACTCAGAGGCAGTGATTGCTATTGATCTGGTTGTCCCCTCCTGGCAACTTTGTTGACTAGGACAGTGGCCCCTGGCCACAAAGTTCCATTTGGGCTGAGGAGACGGTCTTTTCTGCTTGGATTGCCACCATCCCCTCTCCGGGGACACGGCTGTGTTTCAGGGCCCACACACCTTTGGCTTTGGCTTTGGACCTAGAAAGCCTTGTCTTTGCAATGTGAACTTCGGCTCCGGTTGAGAGGATTTCTGTACTGGAAGCCACTGGATGCCTCAGCAGCAGACATGAGCTCATGCAGGAGGCCGAGCATGCCGCGTTCACCCACACATGGGACCCGCTCGCCATGGGAATGGGCTCCTCTCTGCTCACTGCTATGGGGGGCTGGGGGAGGGCAGGTGCACAGCGCCCTCCTAGTGAGGAGGCAGGAAGGCTATGGGAGCAGGGGGATAAGGTAGGCGGGTGGCGGTCCACAGACAGATTTGCCCTGTTGCTGTGCGGAGGGCCCTCCTGGATGGAGGCCACATTTGCAGCGATGGAAGGAGCCGTCTATCTTCTGGGAAACAGACTCCAAAGCTGGGCGTGGACTCACTCTTTTCCAGTTTGTTTTATTCTGTCCATGAGAACAAGGCTCAAGGGTTTCCTCTCTGAGAAACTGTGCCTTCTTAGTAACAACCCAGAAGTATCAGGCCAATTATATCAAGGTTGTAATTTTTATTAGAAAACATTATGAGACCTTAAAAACACATTTAAAAAGTACGAGGAACAACTTAACAAACGCCCACAGACACATCCATCCTAAGGGAAAGAGCTCCAAACACACCTGCTCCCTTCCCTCTATGCCGATCCGTTCTCCCGGACACGATGCTCGTGATCCATGCACTCTGTGGACTTACGTGCACGTGCATTCTATCATTTTGCACACTCTGTCCTTTACATAAACTTCATACTGTACAAAAAATGACAGCTGCTTTTTTTCCTCCGCATTCTAGTGTTTGTAGCTCATGTTTTATTCATTTCCAGTGTTGTATAGAGTTCCACTGTCTCCGTGTATCATTGTATTTATCCAGTCTTACGTCGTTTCCTTTTTTTTCTTTTTTCCTATTACGAACAGTGCTGCCAGGAACATTCCAGAATACACCTCCTGACACACATGTGAGAGTTTCTCCAGGGTACAGCTCTGGTATTTTTTCCACCTGTGTTGGATTTGCTGTGCATCCTCGACTTGTCTAGATGTCCCCACATGGTCATGCTTAGCCATTGAACCATTTTGGAAACTTTGTTTTTTAGGAAGCTCAGTGCATGATTCATATGCTCCCCAGTTTTGTGCCCGGTGGAGTCGAGAGGCCCAGGTCCAGCTTGATGCTTCTCTTGAGTTCCTGGGATCAGTAGAACAATGGCCTCCCAGATATCCAGGAATCCCCAGCAACTGTGACTCTGTTGGGTCTCTTGGCGCAGGGGGATTATAGTAGCAGGTGGAAACGAGGTTGCTAATCAGCAGACCTTAAAATATGGAGGTTATCCTGGCTTATCCAGGCAGCCCCGAGGTAATCACAGGTCCTGAGGGTGGGAGGGACAGAGGCAGAAGAGTCAGAGTGTCGTAAGGAGGGCCGGCCCTTTGGAGACGGGGAGGGATGCAGCACAGGGGGTCTGGACAACTGGGAAGAGCAAGGAAACCGATTCTCCCCTCGAACCTCCAGAAGGAGCATAGCCCACGGACACCTGGATGTTGGCCTGTGAGACACATTTCCGACTTCCCTTCCGTAAAATGATAATAATGTGCTGTTTAAGCCACTGTTGGTGGTAATTTGTTCCAGTAGCCACAGGAAACACATATGGTTGTCATGTGACGTAGTCAAGTGCAGTTGATAACAGGATTGACCTCACGAGGTTGAATGGGGGAACACGAGATCGTTCGCAGTACCTGCCACAGGGTGACCGCCCAGAAAGTAGAGCTTTATCATCATCACTGACATCACTCCTGCAGAGCGGTCCCCTCAGGACATGACGTTTCGTGGGGCCCTGCTCCTCTCTTTTCTGTCTTGTCTTGTGGTGCAGCCCATGAGCAGGGACTGGCCACTTTTTAAAACCCCACACAGTGTGTGGCCTTTGGGAAAGGCTGTGGCCGGCCTGGTCAGTCCCAGCAGGGCTGGTGTGTCCCACTGCCCCCTTGGTTGGCTGCAAGAGCCACCCTCCTCTTGCTTCTCTTCTAATGAGCGCTGAGGGAGAAAGTACACTCTGAGTATGAGATGGATCCCTTCTGCTCCTACTCTTCCTGTGACCAGGCTCCACAGCACAAACTCTGTGACTGACCTCCAAGGACCTGTGTCATCCCCGTGCGCCCAGCACCAAGTCCTTCCTCTTGCTCTTTGTCCTTTCTCTGTCATCTGGTCCAGCAGCCCGAACCCATGATCTCTCAATCCATGCCCTGCCCATTTCTCTAAGGCTCACTGGGTTCCATTGTCCCCAGGACATGCCTGCATCTCTCACCTGCCCACCTAGGCTCTCAGGCCTGCTACCACCTCCCTGTTTCTAGCACATTCTGGCTTTCTCAAAAAGTCTATTTATTAGCATATAGTGTCTGCCCAGCACTGTAATAGGGATTCCTCCGACGTATGGTAGAAACATGGGGTAGATGCCCACAGAATGGATAAACGGATCGATGGGCACTTTTAATGAAAGAGAGGATGTTGTGGGAATCTGGACCAGCTAGCTAAGCATCAGTCCACTCATCTCAGGATTCCGAGTAATGCAGAAGAAATATTGCCCAATCTGCCAGTGGCCAGAGGGCTGGGGTCAGAGAGCCGTGTCCTGCATGAAAGCCCCTCGTATGGGGCTGAAAGGACCAGCACTCTTGGACTCTTCTGGGATCTCCCCACAGGGAGGCACTGGCCGGCAGCTTGAGGACAAGATCCCACACCTTAATCCCAACCCTAATTGCTGCTTGCCCCAGAGCCTAACAATTATGGTCTTAAAAAAGACCACAGAAATTAATCTTTATTAGAGAAAGAGTTTGTAATTGCGTATGGATTTGAGGAAGGATTAAACCTTGCACAGTTTCTGCACCCTTTCTTCACATCATAAAATGCACGTTATGATTTCCTAGTGGGTGGGCAGTCTGCACCCCATGTGTGGCCTTTCTCCCTCATACCCCACTGATTGTCTTCTCTGGACCATGTGGCTGGCAGCCTCCCAGCCTCGGCCCGCAGGTGCCCTTTGTCCTGAGTCTTCCCCCAGTTGGCATTTCCTCCCCAAGCGGCCGCAGGGGCTGTGGCTTTGCACCATTCTCTCTCTTTGTCTCCATTTCAGGCCCAGCAAATCCCTGCAGCTAGCACGCTGGAACATTTCACATCTCGGAGAGCGTAAGTTAAAAAAACATTTACTAAAAGTAGTTCATCATCCCCAAATCACTTTTCAACATCTGGATGAAAGATAAATGAATAATGAAGTCATCCTCAGAGACAAGGACAGTGTTGCCAGATATTGCCCCCCACCACCCCCAAAGTCTAAAAATAACGTTTTTTGTTGTTGTTGTTTAGGAAACTAGTCAATAAACACTAATCCCGGTGGAAAAAAATACATGCTGCATAATTCATTAAGCCCCACAGGCTTTCTTCACACCCCACCATTCAGAAACATGTTAACACGCAGAGCAAACGATTTTCGGTGTAATTAAGGAAATGAATTGTGTTGTGTAACTGCAGGACTCTGATCACCAAACTCCATCCCAGCTGCCTCTTATCTTATTATTGTTTTTATCCTGGAATGTTCTACGGGGGGGGGTGGGGTGGAAGAGAGGGAGGGAGAAGACAGCGTGTGGAAACCCCGAGAGAACTCAGCCCTCAAGGAGGTGGATGGCGGGATGTCCAGTTCTCCTGCTTCTGGAAAAAGTACCCACTGTTTTTTTTTTTTTCTTCTTCCCTTTTACTCATTTGTTTTTGGTTGGTTTTATTATATTTTTGGTAGTTCTTCAAGTTGTGAACAAACTAGCTTCTAGAGAATGGGAAAGCCACAGGGCCGGCCCTCGGGAACTTCCCTGTTTGACCGGTTCTTCACCTGGTCTGCCGGGCACTGTGGTGTGAGGATGTGTCCGAAGTTTCAAAACCACTCGTGGATACCGCTGTGGTCTGCGCGTTTGTGTGCCTCCAAAGTTCGTGCTGGGATCCTTGCCCTCACAGGTGGTGGTGTGAGCAGTAGGGTCTGTGAGAGGTGAGTAGGTCCCGACAGTGGAGCCCCACGATGGGGTGGTGCCCTTACAGGAGACCCCAGAGGGCTCCTGCATCCCTTGTGTCCCGTGAGGACCCTGAGAAGGGCCCTCACCCGCCCGTGCAGGCATCCCAGTCATGGCCTCTGACCTGCATGGCGGTGGGCCAGACATTTCTCTCATTTCCAAGCCCCCAGCCTATGGCCTTCTGCCTAAGCAGCCCACGTGGGCCAACAGGGGCACGAATTTAACTGACTTGGATGGGCACTGAGGCATCCGTGCATTGCCAACAAGAGAGCTCGCTCGCTCGTGGAAAACCAGACCCACGTGCGAGGACTCGTGCCCTAGGTTGGTCAGTAGAGCATTCTGGAGACACAAAAACTAGGAAGATAAGAGTGTTCATTCATATGAGTACCTATGCATGAACTCTATTTCACTGTCAATAGAGAGCAGCTAAAATAGTTATTGATCTAAACTGATAAACATCTCAAAACATCGTGGTGAGTGAAAGAAGCCAGTTTTGAAGACTAAAGATGATACAACTTACAACTTCTCTTAAATCCAAGATGAATATACATAAATTATATAATATCTATCTATCCATACAGATATAATACACATAAGATAATATATAATATATATTAGCCATAGAGTAGTTTTTTAGTATTATTTCTATGTGTAGATATGTGTAATATATGTACATACTTGTATATATATTATTCTGGGCAGGGGATGAGCCTCTGCCTTCAGGCCCACTCCAGGCCTCAGTTCCTCATCACGTGGCCCAAGCGTGGACACCCCAGTCCTGTGGCCCTCAGCATAACTGAGGGAGGCCAGTGTTTGCCTGAGAACATGGCACAGAAAACTTACTCAACCCTTCTGAGACACAAAAATTAGGATTGGATTAGGACTCAGGATTCCACGGAGGCCGGGGGCGGCCTTCCTCTTCTCTCCCTACAGCCCTGTCCGGGTCATGTCATCCGCATCACGACCGCTCTGTGGTCATGTTTGTGGAAGACCTTGACCCCCCTTACAAATTATCCAGTGCTGTACCCATCATTGAGCTGATGTAACCACCAGTGCCTGGTCAAGAACCATGACTTCCCTCCCTGTTGTTTTCAGTTTTCATCCCTGTGTTTGGAGATGCAAGAGGTCCAGAGCCCACAGTTGAGCATGGCAGTCCATGAAGGCCAGGGGGCCCCAGGGTGTGGGTAAGGGTTTGGCCTTAGCTGTCTGCAGTGGAGCTTCGACCCTGAGCAACCTGGTCTGGAGTCTGCGGTTGGGTCTGTTAGGGAGTGGGGAGGGCAGAGCGGACGTAAACAGGCCATGTGTTTGAACACAGTGGCCCTGGAGGTTTGAGCCCTGGGCCTGGGAGGGTCTTGAATGGGTTAGGCTGCTTAGTTGGGGTGACTGGGAATGCACCGAACCCTGAGGAGATGCGTTCACTGACTGGTCGAAGAACGTGGCAGAGGGTTAGGGAGGTGATACTGGAACATCAGGTGGGGTGCTGCTTACAGCCCATCAGGGTCTCCCCACTGCTTTCAGGATGAAGACCCAAACCCGCCATGTGGCTTGTTAGACCCCAACGACCTGTTGCCCACCTCTCATGCATGCATCACACTCCTGCCCCACACCTGGGTACCAGCACTCTGACCTGCTCTCGGGGCCTTGGTTCCCCAGCCACAGGATCTGCCTTCCTCTTTGTCAGGGGAATCATCCCTCTTCGCCTGATGAACATCCACGGGAGAAGGAGACCAGCCGTTCTCAACCAAGTGTGAGTGTGCCCTCAGGAGACCTCTGGCAATGTCTGGAGACGCTTTGGGTCGTTACAACCAAGCAGTGGAAGCTCCTGGCATCCGTGGGATAGAGGTCAAGGATGCTGTGGGACATCCTGCATGACCTCGAAGAGTGACCTAGCATCAACACCAGGAGTGCTGAAGTGAGGAAACCTTGGTTTAGACTCGGTCCAATGTCCCTTTCTCCCCCAAACTGTCTCCCACCGTTCTGACCGCAGGTGCTCTGTCGAAACCCTCCGGATGTGCTGCTCGGGGTGCTGGTTGCAGCCGTCATTCTGCACTCGTGTTTGAGGACGTGTGATTGGCGTCTGTCTCCCCAGCCGGTTCCAAGGGGCCAGGCACTGCGGTGTTCCTCCTGCCCTGTGCATTGTGCCTGGCCCCATCGCACACACTCTGTATGTACCTGCTGACAGCAGGAATTAATAAGCAGAACTCTAGGCTCTGGGGACTTCTGTGGGGGTAGGCTTGGGGATTACGGGATGCGTTTTCAAACAGAACGTTCTTGTTGCCTCACGAGGGGGAACACAGGCTGGAGGCTGTGCACGTGGTGTGTGTGCGGCTCTAGGGTGGGTGTGGTTCATGCCATCTGTGGTTGTTCATCAAGAGCAGGTGTCGTACGGAACGTGGGGTGAGGGATCCTTGAATGGGAGGCTGGGAGAGCCCATGGGTGTAGGTACTCATGGAACGGAATGAGTTCTTGTCACAAAAACTCATTAATGGCAAGGGGGAGGGTCTTCCCCCTGTGGGGCTCTTCCCCCCATGCACAGATGTACACAGAGCCTGGAAAACATCCCCAAGGTCCTCGTGGTTTGCTGGAGCCTAATGAAAGCTGCAATCTTTCCCAAGGAGGGTTATTAAGGGAAGCAAGAGCAGAACCAGAGGACAAGTCATCAATTACAGCAATTATCGTGGTGTCCGTACCCTTTCCAGGGAGGCCGGGGGGACGCAGTTCTGCCTGTGCTGGGTCCATCAAGGATTACCACGCCCCATTCCTTCCCCGTGTCTTCACAGTGATCCATTTCTGCTTGGCACCCGAGCACAGATTTAACCCCATAATATGGTCCGCAGTTAAAACATAAAGTAAGTGCCAGGTGCCTCACCCAGTCATTGGCATCACTTGGAAATATGTTTAGCTGTGACTAACAGAAATCCCAGTGATAAGTGGCTAGAACAATTAGGAGTTTGTTTTCTCATCTTGCAAGTTGTCAAGAGGTAGTTGGCTGTTGGCTTAGTTGGCTGGCTTACAAGAGCCATCACATACCCAGATTATTCTATGTTAGTGCTCTGTCACCACCCTCCCTTATGTATGGACTTTGGTCACATCTGGTGCACACTGTCACAAAATGACTGCCATCACTCCACCCATCAACTCATGTTCAGTGGGAAGGAGGACAGCCCCAAACATGCAGTTGCATCTTTTACAAGAAGGTAGAAAACTCTCCCAGAAACCTCCTAACTTCTACTTACTTCTTACTTGCCAGAACTTTGTCTCATGGCCAGCCCTTGATGTGGCGGGCTGAGAAAATAAATATTTAATTTTCAAATATTTCTGGCATCAAGGGAGAAAGGGGTTGGAGGTGACTGTTGTATCAGTCCATGAACATTTCCTACCAGACTAGCCAATTTATTAGTTAATCCACATTGTCTCTTTTGCTGTTTTCTGCAAATGTTTTACACTGGAACCCTGAGGCACAATAATGTCATCCATTCATTCGCTCACTCATGCATGCCTTTATTCACATGACAAATATTTGTCGGTGGCCAGGTGCACTTCAGACCCTGTGCTGGGCCAGGGGGACACCACAGCAGACAGGACACAAAGTCTCCTGTTTGACGTCAGCCATCTGTAAAGAGAATTGAGTAGGCTGTTTGCCATGGCGAGGTCTGTAGAGGAGAATCCGGGGATGTGGACCCGGGGGCAGGGGGAAGCAAACTTAAATTATCCAGTCATGTTAGATTTTCTCAAAACAGGCAAAGTTGGAGACCTGAGAAAGAGTGGGTCAGCTGGGATCATGCGGCCGTGGGGACAACACATAGGGGTCAAAGGAAGCAGGATAGTTCCCAGAGGCTTGACTGCAGTCCAGAGTCTGGAATAGAACTCGGTGCACGACCAGGGAGGGGTGAGAACACCCGGGACCTGTTCCCGTGCAAACCTCACTCCTGGCAGCCCTGCCCAGAGGCAGCTGAGAGCCTGGCCTCCGAGCACCTTGTCCCCCCCACATCCTCCGAGCTTCAGCAAGGGAGGGAGAGAACCAGGCTGATCCTCTAATGCCTGCTTCCTGTCCGCACGTCCTGTGGGACAGCAAGCTGGGACAACCCTGGGCCATAGCATGTTTCTCTCCGGGGCCCCTGCAGGACGGATGCTCACTCACACTTGCGGAGCTGCCCTGAATTGCACATGGTCGCCAGGCCATCCATACCTGTGTCCTCGGCCCCTATAGTTCAGAGCTGGAAGGGTGTCTGTGGGGCCTGCCCTCCCTGGCGAGGGCTGCCCGGGCTCCTCCAGGGCCTTGGCAGCCACCAGATGCACGGGAGGCCCGGCCTCCTGCTCCCCCGAAGCCCGTGTTTATTTATAGCCCAATTTCTGACACAGATCCCGTTGAAGAACGCATGAAAAATGAGTTCTGATTAATGAATTTTGTACCATGTAGCAGAACCAGCCCCCGCTATTTCAAACTTCCTGCCAAAACATGACAATACGTTGGAAGCCAACTTATTCACAATGAGCAAACTACAAACTGCAATTAATTAAAAGTCTATTTCTGAGGATGCGCGCATGCTCATCAGTGTGTTCAGAAGCAGACCACACCCGTAATGGTGCGTCCACCGTGGCGGTTCACACGGCCTCATTGGGAACCTGCAAGGGAAGCTATTTAGATGAGGGGCGGACTCTGTGCCAGCATGAGGGGTGCGGTGGGGAGCCTCTGCCGGGGGAATCCCGTCAATGCCGCTCGGCCCTCACTGAGGCCGGCCGCCCTCTCCTCAGTCCTTCCGTATATGCGAGTCAGGGGTTGCAGGGTGGGGTGAGGTGGGGGGTGTCCAAGAGACAAAAGCAGACTTGGTAGAGCCAAATGCAGGGTGGACATCTTTGGGATAGCGATGGGAGCAAAATAATATAAACATGTATTTATGGAAGTCCAGGAAAATCGATCACTCCTTAACAAGTTGATGGTATCAGGAAGCTATTAATCATTTCGGTTTTGATATCATCATTAGCTTACATTTAAGAAGAGTCTGAGTTTGGGGGGATATGGATGGAGGATTTAAGGGGGGCACATGATGATGCGGGGGTTTGTTTGGGACAAACCCAGTGGAGGCGGAGGGAGGGGGGAGGGGAGAGGGGCCACAGTGGACACCAGACAAGCCACGTGCAGTGTTGTCTCTGGGTAGTGGTGGCAGAAGGGTTCTCTGGATTCTCTCTCCCTTTGCGTCTGCTCAAGCACATCCACAGTAAGAGTAAATAAAGCACAGCTGAGTGTTGTGACCCAGGACCCCCCAGAAGCAGAGGCCGAGGCAAAGGCTTGCCCTCCAGGAACACAGCCATGGGGAGTCTGGCTGAGGGACGGGGATGGGAGCAGGGATGTGGGCGCCAGCCGGCCACCCTGCTGTGACTGGGGCTCCCTCCCATGCGACCTTATTTGGGGCTTCACTCAGAGCATCTCATAGCTGCTTGCTCTGGAGTGCGAATGGGGAGCACCTATGATTCATCTGCCGGCTCCCCTCTGTCAGGGGAGGCTCCTAGATGTTGACTCCCCGGCAATCTTCCTGCACACGTGGACCGGTGGCCGGGTCTCACAGGCATCCCACATGGTTAAGAAACCCCAGAGCAGGAAGCAAAACACTACAGGTATGGAAACCAAGGCACCGGATGGGAACCAGCCCAGGACGCTTGGGCCACACCTGCAAGGGGCTCCCGAAAGCTCGCATGGAGCCAAGGCAAGGCTGCACGAAGGCGTGGTGCAGGGGGGTGGTGCACACACGCCACAGAGGGGTTCTACACAGGGAGGGCGCAGGAAGGAGGCTGGGTGGTCAGGGACCCCCGCACGCCCCCCAGGATCTTACGTGTGAATGTGACCTCCCGTGGCAAAAGGAACATGAAGGATCTCGGTATGCGGAGATGATCTGGGATGATCCAGACTTGTCTGATGTAATCATGGGGGTCCTTCCAAGACAGGAGTAGATCTGAGAGGTAGAGGGTCCTACGATGGAAGCAGAAAGATTTGAAGATGCCGCACTGCTGGCTTTGATGTAGAGGCAGGACCAGGAGCCCAGAATGCCAGCAATGCGGTTCCAGGGGCTGGAAAAGGGCAGGGCAGGAACCTGCGTCGAGCCTGGGGGAGGAGCCAGCCCTGCGGGCCTTCAAGGTAAGCCAGCGACAGCACTCCAGACCTCTGACCAGGACGTCAGATCATAACCTGGTGTTGTTTTCAGCTCCCGAATGGACGGTAATCCACCCTAACAGCTGCGGGAATGAATGCAGCGTGGTGGTGGCTTCGTTCCTTTCTGCCAGGCTGGTGCGAGACGCTGCACTAATATTTCCTTTTGCACCCCCTCCTCGCTCACCGGGCCACGCATTCTTGTATTTATTGGACATTCAGGTTTCCTCTCCTATGGATCTCTTGTTAAAATATTCGGCCAGGCCTTTTCCCCCGCATCATTTAAAAATATATAATTATTTTTTTAGTCTGAATATTCTGGGAATCACACTTTGCTTTGATGCATGTTGCAAATACTTTCTCCCAATTTGTGAAATTGGCTTTCATCACTCAAATATTTTAAACTTTGTTGTAGTCAAATTTATCAATCTTTTCTCTTAAGAATTTTTTTTTTTTTTACTATCCCAGTGAGATAAAGATATTATTCTATATTTCCTTTCGAAACATTCGCTTTTGCACATTTAGGCCTTTAATCCATCTGGAATATATTTTTGTATATGGTGTTATGTACAGATCTAAATATATCTTTTTCCATATGTCTCTCCAATTGTCTGCACACCAGTTATCATGGCCCGGCTCCTCCCGTCCGCTTGAGGCGCCACTCTGACCACATGGACCCGTCTTACAGCCCCTGTGATTTCCACGGGGTCAGCCCCACTGGCTTCTTTCTCACAGTTGCCTTATCTGTCTTTGGCCCCGTGCTCTGTTACGTGGCTCTGAGAATCAACTGTCACACTCTGCTAACTTGGGAGATTTTGTTTGGGATGACACTGAATCTGTGCATTCATCTGGGGAGAATTTCCATCTTCCTCCTAGGACTTCACCTGCTTCCCTCTCCGGTGTCATTGGCTGGCTCCTTCTCATGTCCTCGCCCTGCCAGGAGGTCCCAGGGTGCAGTGCTGAGAGCAGCCGGCCCCGCCCATGCAGAATTAGTAGAGTGTGGACTCCAGCAGGCTTTGTGATCGCCTGCAGGCTAATTAGAAATGACACGCAGGACCCCGTCCACGAGGTTTCTGACTCCACAGCCTCGTGTTGGGGGCTGGCTGTCGGTGGTTTCCAAAACTTTCCAGGTGATTCCAGTGTGTGGCCAAGACGGAGAACCAGTGGTTCACAGCATCCGAGGTCCCATCCCAGACTCACTCAGACAGCATCTATAGGGGAGGGCTGCGCATCGTTATGTCTTACAAGCATAGCAGGTGATGTGCAGAGCTGGGGCAACATCTCTTCTTCTCTGGACCGGTCTCCTCACCAAGTAGGCGGGGAGCGAGCGTCAGCACCGCAGAGATGATACAGGAGAGCCTAAACGGGCCAGGTCATCACTTGGTTGTTGGATCAAGCAACTGGAAAATCCAGGACTCACAATTTTAGAGGACCACCCGCTTTTCCTGTGCATCGGTCCATTCTTCTATTCACTGAACCTTTGTTGAGCTCCTCCTATGTGTCCTGATCTGCTCCCTTATTTTGTTTTCAGACAATTTGCTTCACTTAAGACGACTGAATTATTAATTTTTGAGTCTCCCTCTCCCTCCATATCCATAGCAGAAAAACAAAACTAGGTCAATTTCAAGTCAAAATGGAATTTAAAAAAATACATACATAGTAAAAAAAAAATGTCAGGAGCCCTCCCCCCTGTTTGGGCGATGCCGTCTGAGTTTGAATACAACAAATGATGTTGTCTTTCCTGGATCTCCCTGCCTGTTCACAGAAGCAAGATAAAAGATAAATGGTCCTCATCAGTAGCAGTCCCCAGGCACAGAGAAGAAGCTACTCTGATACGCAGCACTCCATCCTGTACACTCCATCCTCAGAGAGTGCTCGACTGAAATCTGACATTTCCAAAGGAGAATCAAAGCATACATTTGCCCTTGCATATTCCAGAGAACATCTGGAAATCCACACCCGCTGCCCCCTCCTTGGAGCCCCATAGAATTATAGAATTTCATAGCTGGCAGGGCCCCCATTAGTGGTATTGTCTACACTCTCCCACTCTGGCGGAAAAAGCAGTTGAGGCTCCAAGAAGGGGAGAGGTGTGGCCAGAGGCAGGGCCCAGACTGCAGCCAGAAGGCCTGCCCTTTCTCCCCTCCCCACTATCAGCCAAGTACCCGAGATAGTGTCCGTGGACCTCGGAGGTGATTCATGCCATCCCACCCATGCCATCCGGGCCAAATCAGTGTGGCCAAAAGGCAAATGCAAGCTTTTGTGAGTTCAGCCCAGAAAGCTGAGTTCACAAGCAGTGAGAATGAGTGCATAGGGAGATAAACCCATCAGCATGTCTAGTTCTCCAGGCCTGACCCAGTGTAGTTGAATTTATAAAACACCGACTGACCAAGATGCCCACTACGTGATGGAATGCTCACCCCCCACTTGCATTTTTCTTCATTTCCCAGATTTTTATGACAATATTCAAAAGTGTAACTCCAAGAGTAGGGAAATATTTATATCAGAGAAGGGTGTCATCTACTTATCTGAAGGGTCAGAGAGTTCACGCAAGGCAGAGGGCAAAAAGGACTGGGCCACCTGGGTGAATCAGGAGAAGAGCAGGGAATGCCTGGTGGGGAAGGAAGAGACGGGGCCAGTGCAGGGACCAGGAGCACAAGATGCTCAGCAACAGCGGGAGGCCCTGGGGGCTGGGCACTGGGCACCGGGAACAAACCAGTAAGAAGTCCTTAGCCTGCAAGGGTCCCAGTGACCCCTCTCCTCTACACTGCAGCTTATGGACAAAGAAGCAGCTTCCCAGGAGCAGGAAGCTCCCAGTGCCAGGATCTTCCCGGTTGGAGTAATGTGCTCACAAATGCTGGTCCTAAGGCTGGTCCATACTGAAGAGTTTGGATGATAGGAACATGGTTCATCAGTTCAACTAACACTCAGTGAGGTCCCACCACACCTCCAGCCCTGTCCGGGCACCAAGGAGGCAGAGAATAATCAGCCACAAGGTCTACTCTCAAAAAGCTTCTAGCCTGGTTACTGAGATGCAAAAACCACAAGGAATTTCAATGCCATGAAATTGCCGCCATGATGGGCCCCCTCGGGAACCCCCTGCATTTTCAAGGTCTCGGGGATGGTGGTTCTCTTGCAGGCCCTCTAAGGAAAGATGGGGCAATGTAGGTGTTGGTGAGATTTAGGGCAGCGGTCAGAGGAAGTGGAGCTGGAGATGGAGTGACAATCCAGGGGAAATAGTCAGTCCTGATGTCCCCACTGCCCTGTGGGTGGGGTGACAGACAGAAAAGTGATTGTATCAACCCACAGACACCCCTGCGTGGATCCCAACGTTCTGCCTTCTGCACCATCCTCGGTGTATTCCTCACTTCGCTTGCTTTATCACCAGAAAATCCAATGAGGACGTTTATGAAGACATGCACATAATTAATGGGGATAACTCACTAATTTACAAGCCAGATAATCAATACTGAGGTTAATCTACTTAGGCATCTGAAGACTCACGGTGGATCTCTTTATTTACACTGCTGTTTGTTCTGTCTCCACATCATCAGGTTTTTGGCCACTATGAAGTTGACAGCATTGGTCACCACGTAGAAAGCTGATAGATTAATTTCTGCTAACACGATATTGTTTAGCATACAGATGGTGTATTAATAGCCCACAACCAGAAGATAGCATTTCCCGTTAGGAGAAAAGATCTATTTCTCTCTGGTTTGAAATTTCTAATCAATCTTTCTTTTACCCTATTTAATTTCCTCGCTTGTTTTTATGTATTTGAAACATAAGGAAAAATTTACTTGTTTTTTTTTTTTTTTAATACTTTATCATATAATTCAGAGAGTACTGGGGAAAGACGAACAAGGCAGAGAGAGAGGTGGTGAGGTGTGCAGAGTATCTGGTGACCACTGAGAGCAAGATCCTGTGTGTCAGAGCGGTTTTCGGTCAGAAGCAAGCCCGTCTGATGGAAACCAGATGAGTAAGGAAATGAATGAACTGGGCCAGGTGATATTGGGGCCGATGGGCCAGACCTTGGCTCCTCTCAGTGAGGCCACCTTCACGGGGCTCAGGTGCTTGCTGCTTTTAAAGATTTCAAAGGTTTTCAAGAGAAGTCAAATCTCTGGTTTAGGCAACTCCATCAGACAGAGTTCTTATTAGTAGCCACGGAATCCAACGGAGCTGGTTTATGTAGAAAGGAACTCATCGTAGGAGCCTAGATAGGGTGTAGCGTTTGCCAGGAAACTAGGGCATCCAGCCCCCTGCCATGCAGCCAGGCCAGCGCCATCTGGGGACAACCTCGCCGCGTGGGGGCTGGGCTGGTGTGTGCGGTCCAGGCCCCTCCCTGCACCTGCGACGCTAGGGGTCTGACACAGCACATGGGCCACGACCACGCCTGTGCCATCTTCTGCCCGGCGGGACTTGGAGATCAGGTGCCCACTAGCCGCCGGGTCGCCGGTGCGCCATGGATGGCCACAGGTGTTGCTGTTCAGTCAGCCGTTTGCACACCAGCATCTTACCTCATGCATCTCGGTGTCCTTCACAGCGCTGGCCTGGGGCTTGGCACTAGACACGAGGGGCCCCGAAGCAAAGCAAAGGAGGCCTGGATGGGCGTGGACACACTCTCCCTGCCTCACCTCCTGCAGATGCCACATCTACCCTTTAGCCCGACGTCCTGAGCTGCGCTCTGTTCTCACACACGGCCCTCTCTTGGACAAGCATTCCCTCCAAAGCATGCCGACACTCTCAGATATATCTTTTATCCCAAGAGAACAACTTAAACTGAGCTGACTCATTTTAGGAGCTGTTTAGGAAAGAACTTTGTTTTTATCAATCATGTATTTTGCAGCATCTGGAAGAAAGGGGTGACTGACATTGTCTGGTGTTCAGTCAGGAGACAGGGCCTGCTGGTGTCCAGGATTTTCCTGCGACCCCAACCTTGCCTGGTTTTTGTTCATCTGTGTAACCCCAGAAAGGATCCCGGAGTCTTGAGAATGCTGGGTGCGCACTGAACGGTTGACGAATGAATGAAGAATGACCTTATGAATTAATGGATGAGTGTAACTGGCCCTCCCTTTCATGATTCAAGAGCTTTCCCAGGTGGGTTCCTTGGTCTCTTTCTTCTTCTCATCAGGTTTAATCAAATAAGCAAGCTTCAAGTTGAATTCCAGCCCACAAAACTCGGGTGTACAGGAAAGGCCTTGACTTACCTTTAAACAAATTCAGTTTCCTGGCCAGTCTCCCATTTTTTTTTTTAAGATTTTTATTTATTTGACAGAGAGAGACACAGCGAGAGAGGGAACACAAGCAGGGGGCAGTGGGAGAGGGAGAAGCAGGCCTCCCGCGGAGCAGAGAGCCTGATGCGGGGCTCGATCCCAGGACCCCGGGACCATGACCTGAGCCGAAGGCAGACGCTTAACGACTGAGCCATCCAGGTGCCCCGCCAGTCTCCCATTTTTGCAAGAGGTGGAGAGTAAATGTTGGCTGGCTCAGGGTCCCCATTCTCCCCGACCTGTGTCTGGTCTGCATCCCACGCAGACCCGTCCACTGAGCTCCGAGGCTCTGCTCCCTTCCCTCTCAGGGACATCATGGCCTGTTGAGACCCCCGTGTGGAGTGTGATACCCTCAGAAGTCCAGGGAAATGGTCTAGCATCCAAAGGGCTGCCTGGAGCATGCTGGCTTTGACAGTGTCCATGGCCATGTTGGGGCCACCCAGGTAGATGAGGGACCCTCCGGGGTCACACTAATTTTCTAGGTCCCACCTAAAGTTGGTACAGTGTCCTCTGCATTTTATCCTTAAAATGGCTCTGTGATTTCTGTCATCCTCAGCCTAGGGTCAGCTCCCGGGCCTTCCCACCCTGGGAAACCCCAGTCTCTCCTTTTTGACTCCCTGTCCATCTTTCTTCTCCTGATCCTGGATGGGGCCTCTCCATCATCTGGAGGCAGGAAAGCCTGGTTATGGCTAAGACTATATCCTGAGTCATCTTGCTGTTTGATTCAACAATTCCGTATGGAAAGCACTCTAGATATGCAGGTGTTGGGGACACGGAGGTTATGGGGATGAACCAGACGAGGAGCCCCAGACAAAACTTACAAAGACAGGGGAACACCACATGGTTGTGGGTTCTGGGTAGAACATTTAAATCAGGCAAAGGGATGGTAAAGTCTGGGTGTCGAGGGAAGGACCTTCTGCTGAAGAGACCTCTACGTTGAGGAGGCCTGAGGGGGAGGGGGGCGCATTGGCATAGGAGGCGAGCCCCGAGGGGCTGGTTCCAGGGCTGGGGGGCCTGGGGGATTGCATGTTGAGTGTGACGAGAATCCATCAGGAGTTTGAGGCTGGAGCATGGCCTCAAATATTGAAATATCTGTGCATAAAATAAAATGCATGGATCTTAAGAATGCAGTTTAATGAGTTTGACAAGTGTATGTACCAGTGAAATCACCATTCTGGTCAGGATAAAGAGAGGTCAGTCCTTCCGGAATATTCCCTTGTGGGCCCCCCTCCCCCCTGGAAGTGGGCAGCTGCCCCACCCAACCTAGGCAAGCACTGATCTGCTCTTATCACCTGGATTAGCGTTCCCTGTTTGGGAACGTTATAGGATTGGGATCATACAGAATGTGCTTTTATGCGTCCTGCTTCCTCTGCTAACCTGGTGTTTCTGGTCTCCATGCGTGTCCTTGGGGGATCAGTGGTTCCTTATTTCACCACTAAGGAGACTCCCAGTGGATGAATGCACCACTATTTGTTCATCTAACACCTGTTGTTAGACCTCTTTTTTAAATAGTTTTGACTATCACAGGTAAAACTGTAAATATTGGCATATTGGCATACCGGTCTTTAGGTATGTATTTTCATGTTTCTTGAGTGGATATCTAGGAGCGGAAACGCTGAGGCCAAGCAGAACATGTGTTTCATGTAAGAAAGTGCGAACCAGGCTTCCCAAGCGGATGTACCGCCTCATACCCGCCCCCCAGCAGAGTGAGGGTTTCGGGGATCGGCGGGCTTGCCAGAGTCTGGGTGCTCATGCGCGCACCTGGGGTGGGGCTGTTGGACAGGATGACAGAGGGTCTGGGTCCGAGCCCCTGCGAACACTTGACACGGACCACCGTCCATCAGCACCTGCAAGTCCTCTTGTACCAGTGCTTCCCGAGCTGTGGGCCATGCACACCTGCCGTTTGCTGAAATGCCCCTACTTGGTGCACAGGAAGGGCACGGAGCAGGATGGGGAAGAAGTGGTCCCCCTTCAGGTCTTTGCGAAGCCCCTGCACACTTGAGAATGTACTGCTTGAAAACATCTTCCTAACCCCCACTAATCTCTTCTTTCAAGTTTAACGTTGTATAGAGGTAGTTATAGATTCACGGGCAGTCGTGAGAAATGATACGGAGAGAACTCCTGTACACCTCGCCTGGCTTCCCCCAACGGCAGCCTCGTGCAAACCCCGAGATTCATAACCTGATCTCCTTCGACAGCAAAGAGAAAGAGCACCAGGCGCCCGCTCAGAGCCTTCATTATGTAGCTAAGATTTAATAAGTATTTTATTTTATTACACTTCGTTTGAAAGGTTACATTCTATTTATAACGAATGAAACTGGTTTTCCATTTACCATAATAATAAAAGTTTTATTACTAAATAAATTGATTTAGATTTAAAATTGATTAGATTTAAAATTATTTTAAACAATATGTTACAGAAATGATAGTGCTGGTGGTATGCAGCTATGGAAAATCATGGAAGAGAATAACATATGATTGAATTTAGGGAAACACTGAAAGTATAATATCAAACTGTTTTGCCCAGACCCCACCATTTCTGCATTGAGCAACTACTATGAATCGAATACATCCTGAATAAACCCATCTATTCATGCCACTCATTCAAACAGCAAATACTTACTGAGAGTCTCCTGACGTGAAGGTTTCAGCAGGCCCTCTAGGTAACACAAAGATAGGATGAATCAGTCAGATGACCTAGACTCACATAATTCATTGCATGGCAGTAAGACATGCATTCAGCCCGCAAATATTTATGAGCACCCAGTGGGTGCCAGGTGATGTTCTAAAAATGAGGAGCCAGCAAAAATGACCAGGGAGCCTCTGCCTTTTGGGAGTTGGGTAAGACCGACAAGGAGCCGCTTGAGGGGCACATTCTCTGAGTCGGTTAAGCTTTATAGAGGAGAGGGCGCCTGGAGGTGAGGGGCACAAATGGCATATCACACGGGCAGGGCAGGGATGGTCTAGCAGAAGAAGGGCATTGGGGCTGAGGCTGAAATAATGAGCACGCAGAGGGATGGGGGCAGCGATCCGGGCAAATGCAAAGACCGGGAGGTGAGCATGGGATGTGCACAATCATGGCACGGCAGTTAGAACACAGAGGGAAGAGGGCGCCTGGGTGGCTCAGTTGGTTGAGCGACTGCCTTCGGCTCAGGTCATGATCCTGGAGTCCCCGGATCGAGTCCCGCATCGGGCTCCCTACTCAGCAGGGACTCTGCTTCTCCCTCTGACCCTCCCCCCTCTCATGTGCTCTCTCTCTCTCTCATTCTCTCTCTCAAATAAATAAATAAAATCTTAAAAAAAAAAAAAAAAAAGAACACAGAGGGAAGAAGCGCCAAGGGTCCGAACGATCCACAGGCTGGGTGTGAAATGAGGAGCAAGGCTGGAGATGAGGGCAAGTATCTTGGATGAACACAGATCATTCATTCATTACGGGGGGATGGCGATGAGAACAGGGAAACACGGCGGAGTGTCTGTGTGAGCCCTCGAGGAGCACAGAGCTAGCAGGCACGCTCATTCCTCTGTTCATGCCGAGGGGTGTCAAATACGGTGCCAGACGTGCGGGATATGGGCATTGATACAGCCCCTGTTCTTAAGGAAGGCGCGGTCTACAGGAGGTGACAGGGACAGAGTTAGACAAGCGTACTCCTTCGGCTAGATGCTAACACAGGTTTATCCATCCGACAGCCATCCTCTGAGCACCTGCCGCTGTGGCCGGCGGTGTGCCATGGCGGGGGGTGGGGGTGTGATGTGAGGGCAGCCTGACTCGGACGCTTGCCTCACAGAGCCCGCAGCAACCGCACTGCACAGAAAAAGAACAGGTGCTGCGTCTGGGTCTCAGGAGGGCCCGAGAGAGCGAGTTCTGGAAGGAAGGAAGGCCTGAAGAAGACTAGGAATGTTTTAGATCAACAAGAAGCGGGAAGAAGTTCCAAGGAACAGAAGGTACAAGATGGAGCACGGGACAGTGGGGCGGGCCAGCCGTTTGGGAAGGAGCTGATCTGGCCTCAATACTTTGCCTCTCACATCTCCAAGAAAGGTGTTCCTGGATGCTCCCCACAGCAGTGCTTCGAGGGAACATTTAGAAGCCACCAGAATATCCGTCGGAGCCTGGCTAATTAGCATTCACACCCGGGGCACCACCAGGAGCTTCTCGGCCCAGCACCTGCCACTGGGGGCTGGATGATGCTCTGTCGTGGGGCCATCCTGGGCCCTGGGGGAGGTTCAGCAGCATCCCTGACCTCCAACATGCCAACAGCATCTCCCCAGCATTGTGACGGCTGAAAACGTCCCCAGACATCCCCAAATGTGCCCTGTTGCGGGGGGAGCAAAATACTCCCGGGATGAAAATCACTGATCCTTACAGTACCAAGTATTGTTAATGGACCAAAGGAAGACATTATCTTAATTCCTGACGCACGTAAAAAAAACAAGTATATGTCTGTGTGCCTGTCCCCTGGCTATACTCCTTGAAGACAGACAGGACTGGCTCTTCCAGGTTAAAGATCACCCAAGGAGGAGAGCATCATGTTCAAAGAGGTTTTAAGGCTTCCCTCAGCACACCCCTGCAGTGTGCGACATTTCATAACGAGAAGGCTTACATGTATTAATTGTGTAGCTAAAGAAATTTAAATGCGTGCTCTTCTTAGGAGATTAATTCCCTCCTCCTGTCGGAGACAGCTGTTACGGGGGGATGGCGGTGAGAACAGGGAAACACGGGGGAGTGTCCGTGTGAGCCCCCGAGGAGCAAAAGAGAAAAGAGAGCCAGCTTGAGGAGAAGTGTCCCGGTTATTGTCCCCGCGCTAGGAAAACCGGCCGAGAGGTCAGGAAGTAAAAATATTAGTAAACACATACACTGGGAAAATCGTTGGGGAAAAAAAGACTGTCGTTTTCCGAACGTGTTTGTTTAATTTCTAAAATTACAAAGTCCTTCAGTGCAAAACACAACAAAATGAAAACAAGCAAAAGAAAAGAGAGTGATTTGAATTCATGTCCTGGCAATTCCCAGGGAAAAGGGTGGAGCTTCAGGACTGGGTAGGGATCGAGGCCCCGCTCTGCCTCCAGCTGGCCCAGCCTCGGTGAGGCTTCCGTGTCTCTGGACTGCCATTTCCAAGGTGAAGAGGCTGTCGGCGCAGGTCTCCAGGGGACCTTCCTGCAGCCCCATGTTGAGTAAATCCGAGTCCGTAACAACCAACCCCTCAGCTGGACCCAGAGCCTCGTGTAATTTAGAAAAGGCCTCTCCCCGTCCTCAGGGGCATTTGCACCGGCAAACCACGCAGGGCTGGGTGATCAGGGTTCGCGGGAGCAACGGGGGACGGGGGGTGAACAGAAACAACAAGACATTCACACTCGGCCCCAGAACAGCCAGGAACCAGCATTCCTACAAAGGAGCCACAGCTCCCCAGCCCTGTTCTCTTCTTGGGGCGCAGGGCTGCTTAAGAAACCAGTCCCCATGGCCCCAACGAGGAGACGGCGCATTTCCTGCTCTCTCATGTATGCTTCTCTCCCTTGGAAGTTAATTTCCCAACAGACCAGTGTCTTCTCGAGGGCAGACCTGGGTCTTACCGGTCACTGTGTCCTCGGACGATGTGTCATGGCAGGTGCTGTCGTGAGCCGTGGGCCCGGGTCCCCCAAGTTCCCGTATTGAAGCTCTAACCCCAGTGGGTTGGGATCAAGAGGTGGGGTGTTTGGGACGTGATTAGGGGCAGATGAGATCATGAGGCTGGAGGCCCCGTAATGGGATTCGTGTCCTCATAAGAAGAGCTAGAGACACCAGAACTTCCTCTCTGGGCCACGTGAGGACTCACCAGGAAGCAGGCCCTCATCCAGGACTGAGTCCGCTGGCACCTCGATCTCAGACTTCCAGCCGCGAGTACTGTGCAAAATAATCATCTGTTGTTTAAGCCACTCTTCCTATAGCATTTTATTATAGCAGCTGGGGCTGAGACAGGCGGTAAGCAATCCACTGCTGGGGGTGGGTCCAGGACCACCTTCCCCATCACGGACAGAACCAGACACCATTTGCAAACAAAGAAAACAAACAGATTCCTGAATCCACGGGTATCTCTCAGCGCCTCACAAAATCCGAATGTTATACCATTCCTGATTGCTAAACGTTTCGCCGAGCCTGGGGGGAATTTCAAGCAAGTATTAATAAACCTTCAAGAAGCAGATGATTTCTTTGTTCTTGAGAGTCTAAAACAGATGAACATATTCCCGGTTAATTTTACAAGGTTAGAATAACCCTGAAACCAAAACAAGATAAGGGTAGAGCAAAATGAGGAAAATTTAGCTCTCACTTAATGAATGAAGATGCAAAATGTATTCATAAGTTATCCGTTAGTTCTGTTAAGCATTAAAATGTCTAAAATACACACTGACCCAAAGACTTCATTCTAGAAATGAGATCATAGCAACAAGGTATCTTTGAGAACCACATGCTATAAATCATGTTAATAGCCAGAGAAGAGCAGAGTTGTCATCATGACAGGTGCCAAGAAGGGCCCGATGACAGACGATGGCAGGAGATGCCCATTCCTGATGCTGTTTTAGAACAACAGCAGTAAAAGTAAACTTCTTCAATGTGTCAACAACAACTTCTCTAAACATCATCTGGAATGATGCCTACCTATGAGACAGAGTCCAAGTGATTCATGCCAGGAAAACACTGGGCCCCTAAGTCAATATTATCGTATCACCTTTTCCCGGTCATGTTTTAGTTAATGCAGTAAAAAAGAAATATATCAGATGTATAAATATTGTAGAAATGTAGCTAAGTTTACTTCATTAGAAAATCAACTTTATTTTTTATTTTTTTAAAGATTTTATTTCTTGGGGAGCTGCGAGGTCTTCTCCCTCCCCCACTCCCCCTGCTTGTGTTCCCTCTCTCGCTGTGCCTCTCTCTGTCAAATAAATAAAATAAAATCTTAAAAAAAAAAGATTTTATTTATTTATTTGAGAGAGAGAGAGCATGAACAGGGGGAGAAGCAGAGGGAGAAGCAGACTCCCCACTGAGCAGGGAGCCCGAGGCGGGGCTCGATCCCAGGACCCCGGGATCATGACCTGAGCCGAAGGCAGACGCTTCACCGACTGAGCCACTCAGGTGCCCTGAAAATCAACTTTAATACAATCATTAAGTGAGAATTTGGGAAGCAGGGCATGTACCAAGTTAGCGTGTGTGTGGGTGTGTGTGTCCTGGGACCTCCGAGGGGGGCGGGGAGGTGCCAGGAGGCTGGAGTGGGCGGTGGGCCTGAAGCCAAGACCTCAGGCTGCAGCGCGGAGCTGGCCTTACCGATGGGACAGGAGGAGAGGGAGGGCAGGGAGCAGGTCCTACGGTCCATCTTCCGTGGTCTTACACACACACAATGCACAGGCATGCCAGCCCCCCCCCACGTGCAGCCCCCCGCCTGGGCCTCACTCCCCAGATCTGCTGCTGAAGGTCCCCACTCCATCATTAGATTTCAGCTTAAATGCTTTGGCTCAGTGTCTTCTAACCACCTTTTCTACCCGTCTTGCTACCCCTGCCGTGGGCCTCTCTACCCTGCCCCCTCTCTGACCGAGCAGCGTCTCTTCTACCCGCCCTCTGTCCTGCTTCACGCTCTGCCACATCCGGGGACACATGGCCCATGGAGGAGGCCCGCCAGCACCGCTGGGACCAACGAATAGAAGAGACACGTTTATGAATGTATCAATTCTGCTCAGCATAGTGCTGGGAAATTTAAGGAACACATAGAGCAAATTAGGAGCTTCTTCAGAAGATGTTATTAGAAATCCACACAGCTGTACATGCAAAAGCCTAACTCTTAAGTCCAAATCTAAATTTCAAAGCTCCCATTCGTCATGGTGCCTCTTTCTTCAGTCCTTAAACTGGTGTCTGATGCCCCTCAGTGTAATTGGAAAATAAGGAGCATTTATTGCTAGAATGATCTCCCTCCATACAGATATGGAACTTTGTATTGAAGCCTGAGGATTAAAACATAGTCAGGCGTGATTCTTGGGACAAAGAGCCGAAATGTGATTAAATATCATCATTTTATAAAAGTTGAGATGAAAAACGTTTCTCATGTCACTGGACCGCCAACCTGTAGAGAGTTGAGGAATCGTCAAAGGAATCAACTAAAACCACAAATGAAAGCCTTACACTCCACCGATGACAACAACCGTAAATAGCGGTCACACCCCGAGGCCCCGAGGTTGGGCTGTGTGCCGGGCACAGTTCTGAGCCATGTGCAGCTATCAGTTCCTGTCATTTTGATAAAAACCCACTAGGTTCATTCTGTTGATAACTGCACATTACAGGGGAAGAAAGGAAAGGACTGGAAGCTTCCATGATCCCTCCCACATCCCACAGTTGGCAAGCCATGGTCCTGAAATTCCACTCCAGACAGCCTGGCTCCAGAGCTGCCTCAGCTGTGATGCAAGAGAATGCACCAGAGACATCTAGAATGGAGCCAAGAACACTACGCGGGGTATCGTGAGAACAGAAAAGCTGCTTGGAGAAAGCTAGGTAGCTTTTTTTCTTTAATTGCCAAAACACCTGGACGACAAGGGACTCTGCCATCTGGGCAGATGTGGATGTTTGTCACAACACCGCATGCGTGCAGGTGTGTCGGGCCATCGGGTTCGGCAGAGACAGAGCCCCCGGCAGGAGAGGCTCCCAACAGCCCCTTTCCTCACCTGGACCCAGAAACAGCGCCAAGTTCAGGCACACCAGGCCGGCCACCCCGACAACATAATCAGGAGCCGTCATCGAGGGCCCTTGGGTATCATTCTTAAGGTTGAAGGTGGTTCTCAGCTTCCTATGTTGAAAATGAATGAAACCTGCTCAGCTCTACAGACTTTTTAAGAAGAGTTTCGGAAAGTCAGGTGCAGGGGTTGAAATTTGACTCAAAAGAAATCAAACCCGTATGTATAGGAGTTTAACGAGAAACCAATTATTCTAATCAGGGGAATGTAAGGCCTGCCATGCCTCAGCCTCACTGATTGTTATGTGATATTTTTACAAACGTAGATCAGAGAGCTGGAAGGAGTCTGAGCCTTGAACTATGCATCTAAGGAGATCAAATTGATTTCTTCTGACTTTTCACTAAGGTGCCACTGAAATGTGATTTATCAGCCTGTCAGTTTTGTTATTTCTGGGAGGCATTTCAAAACATCCTACAAGGATCGGAATTAATTTTGTAATAATGAGATCATATCAAAATATATATCTGATATTTTAGATAACATTGCGCAATGCTTTTGGTTATGTAGTCCGTGTTGGCTGGATATTAGCATGCGTTAGTAAGATCATAATGTCAATACATTTCATAGAAACACACATTCTCAGCCCTGCTCTTCCCAGCCTGGAACAATTTTCATCTCAGTGGGATATTGGCTATGACTTTGATTCCAAAAAAGTAGTAAAATTTCAACCTTTTTCTCTCCCCCGCCACCCCACCCCATTCTTTCTTTTTTCTTCGCCAGAAAACTGCTTAAATCTTAAAAAAACTATTCCCCAAGAGGTCTCATTTACTAAGAAAATTTAACTCCGTTTTAGAGCTGAAGGAAATGTCAACACAAGCAAGATTTTAATGACCACCTGGTTGCACTTAACATTCACACACAAAAAAGTCTCTTGTTTGGGAAACTCACAATAATTGAAAATATATAGTTTTTAAATTATGTATGTGCTTCTAATGCTGGTGCAGCCAGGATAAAAAGCACCCACTGAAACCAAAACACTTCTGCTCCTACGCTGCAGCTGGAAACACCTGAATTTCTAGATAATCACAGACTGCTGTGCTGCCCACGCAGGAAAGTCGCGTGTGCCGAGCTCCAGCTGGTGGGGCTGGTCCCTCGGGGTGCTGGGGTTGCTCACGACCTGAGTGTGACCGCCAGAGGATGGATGGGTCTCGGTCTCCCAGTCTATTAGAAACAGCGTCAGGGAAGGTCACGGCACCTGCCCGAGCATCAGACACGTGCTCACCATTCCCGTAGGACCAGAACAATCAGTGCGAATCAGGAAGCCATTCAAAACCATCTCAGTGCCTACAAGACAGACCTTTATGGGATGCCTGGGTGGTTCAGTTGGTTAAGTGTCTGCCTTCAGCTCGGGTGGTGATCTCAGGGTCCTGGAATGAGTCCCACGTCGGGCACCCTACTCAGCGGGGAGTCTGCTTCTCCCTCTGCCCCTCACCTCACTGATGCATTCTCTCTCACTCTCAGATAAGTAAATAAAAGATTCAAAAATAAATAAACAACAGACATTTATTCTCCCAGTTCTGGAGGCTGGAGGTCTGAGCTACACCCCCAGCATGGGCGGGCTATGGGCAGTTGAATTCTCCTTTTATCCTCAAATGGTAGAAAGACAAAGACTGAGGTCTCTGACCTCTTCTTACAAGGGCGCTGATCCCATTTGTGGGGGCTTCACCTTCACGACCTCCCAAAAGACCTCATTCTGACTGCAGCAGCTGCTGGGCCCAGTGCTTTGTCTGGTCTCCCATTCGACCCCACAGGACTCCAGAGAGGCAGAAATAGCATCAGATGAGAAATGGGAGCTAAGCCAGGCTGGGTGGGCATGGGGTGAGCCCTCCGGACCACCCTCTCTGACAGAAAATGGGCTGCTGGGCAGGGCCCTTTGGCCAGGAGCCCTTCAGGGACCGCCTCGGAGGCAGGGGGCTTCCTTGCCCAAGGTCCAACCCCTCCCCGACACAGTGCAGTCTGATGACTCATGGACGCAGACGTGTAAAGGCCCGTGAAGGACACTGTAACGGGGGCTTTAGCTCCTCAGCAGTCGGCCGGGGCTGCTGATTATGACCCCGTCAAGCATAACTCCCTGTACCTCTTCTCCTCCTCCCTCCTCCCCTTCACCCTCCTCCTCCCCCTTTCCTTCTCCTCCCCAACCCTGCACAGGATGGATCCTAAGGACACACTCTGTAATTGTCCCACTATACACCAAACTCTATCTCAGCGTCCTCTTCTCCAGAACTTAATCCATGACTGGGGTTAGGATGCATGACCAGGTCACACTTGGATTCAGCAATGCGGCCAAGACCCCCATCCACTCTGCCTGACCCCCGAGACCATGCTGGCAATCCTCACACATTCCTCCCTTCCCCTGGTTCTCCTCCCTGATGTCGTGTAGAAGCAGATATTCACCTCTGTGTCCATAATGCTCATGCTGCCATCACACTCCTCAGATTCTCGCTGCCGGACACGTCTACACAAACCTACAGAATCATCTGAGGAAACGCGTACCTGCAGTACAGCTCACTCCATTAGAAGATCAGTGTTAATTAGTGAGAGCTGCAGATCTGAAAATGCTGGTACATATATGTTATTTTACACTTTTTGAGGAAATATGTCAGGGAACTAGTAGCTAAGGAGAGGAACTCAAAATAGAATTCCTATTTGTTCTCTTGCGATCGGTCTGTTGGTGACCACAATAACCTCAAAAGCAATTTGTTCTCCTGCAGATGTCAACATATACCTTCCGCAGCCATCCCTGTTCACAATTCATCTGCTGATCAATTTTTAACAAGGGAAAAGGAACCTTCTTTCTGACCCACATCTTAATGTCACAAATTTCAGGTTGCCAGCCTTGGAATTAACGAGCTTCTGCCAACTCTCCTTTCCTTGTGTTTTCTCTTACTTTCAGCTTCTTCTTTCCTGCACATTAAACAATGAGGGTGCCCTGTTGGTGATGTGTCTAACCATCACGTCATCTCAAAGCCCTGGAGACCCCATCACTCTGGGTAGAGCACAGACCTTGTTCCAACCTGAGCTGTGTTAGTGACAGCACACTTCAATGCTTTAAGATCAACACCATCAGATCCAACATAATGCCGTCATTCATGCTCAAACACCTCATCTTCACAATATCATCTGGATGCCTCAGGGAGAAGCCCACATCTCCCTGGGGGCCCACATGTCCCTATGGAGGTGGCTTTTCTAGGAAGGAGCTCACATTCTCTAGGAAGGTTTCTAGACCTCCTCAACTTTCACTCTCTGTACCGCCTCCATTGTCCTGTTCTGTTCTCGTCTCTTCTGTATTAATTCTAATGGGAGGATAGACATTGGAATTCATTATAATGGTATGTGGTTTTTTTTTTTTTTTTAATGCATATGGAATCCTGCTGTGTACCAGTCTGGGTCAGTGGGAAATAAAGAAGCCAATGTGTCATGATCTCTGGCCCAGGGAACCGACAGAGAGGAGCATCAAGATGCAGTGGGCACCTTCCCTGCACGAGACAAGTCTAAGTGTCTTCCATACACCATCTCAGCAACAACGCCTCACTGGTCCTGGGAGGGAGGCACCACGATTATGCCTATTTTACAGATTCAGGAATGACAACTCTGATGCAGTAACAAAGTAGACACTGTGGATTGTCCATGAACAAGGGGGTAGGACACAGTTTTCATGGTGGAAAGACCACTGTTTGTCACGGCATGCCCAGCACCTGTCTTGGCTGCTCTGTTAACCTGAGCGGCTCATCTAGCTCCCTGATCTTCAGTCACGACGCACGTGTTGGGGGACTCTTATCCTTTGGAGTTGTTATATGACACAGATTCGGTATGTGTAAGCATTTCCTGGGATTCATACCTGCATTCTGCAAATATTTATGGAGAAAGTGGTAACTATGCTTAATTTTGCCAAATGAATGTCCTCCAACATATTATCTCATTGATGTCCTTCGGGGCCTGTTCTCATCTGCATCTCGATGGCAGGAGCCAATGTGCCCAGCACTATGCACCCCTCACTGGGGAGAACTTGGGCCAAGCCCCTGCCCTGCAAGCTGAGCAGCTGCAGATCACACGTGTGAGGAATGCTTCCCACGTTCCACATGTCCGCGTCCTATGGCTGCTATCACAAATCACCTCAAACTCAGTGGCTTTAAATTACACGAATCCACTACCCAATGGTTCAAAAGTCTGAACTGGGTCCCACGGCACTGAAAATAAAAGTGTTGGCTGAGTTGTCTCCCTTCTGGAGCATGGTCATCCATTTTGTGTCAACTTGGCTGGACTAAGGGAGGCCGGGGTGGCTGGTGAAATGTTAGGTCTAGCTGCTAGGCCTGGGAAGGTGTCTCTGGAAGAGACTAAGATGTGACTCAGCCAAGAAGAGGCCCTCACCCCTGCGAAGGCCAAGGGGCAATCCCCTGTGGGCCTGAAGAGACGGGAAGGGTGGAGGAAGGGCAGGTCTGCTCTCTCTTCTGTCGCTGGGCCATCCTCCTGCCTTCAGACTTCAGAGCTCCTGGTTCTCAAGCTTTCGGACTCACCTCGGGACTTAGGCCATCAGCCTCTGGATTCTCGGGGCCTCTGGACTCAGGCTGTTAAACCACTGGCTCTGCTGGGTCTCCATCGTGCACACTTCCCAGCTTCCATAATCTAATCACATGAACCCATTCCTGTAATAAATCCTATATAGAGTATATATTTATAGTATCTATTTATTATAGGTATTGCTTATATAATGTGTGTGTATATATGTCAATATTGATATATATATATATAGATAGATAGATATAGATATCTCTATGTCTCCTATTGGTTCTGTTTCTCGGGAGATCCCTGACTAGCACATGGAGGCTGTAGGAAGAATCCCTTTTTTTGTCTCTGCCAGTTTCTGCAGGCTGCCCACATTTCTTGGATCATGGCCCCCTTCCATCTCAAAGCCGGCAATGGCCTGCCAAGTCTCTCTCATGCTGCATCACTCTGCCTCTGACCCTCATGCCTCCCTTTCAAGGACCCACATGGATAACCCAGGATAATCCCCCATCCTAAAATGTTTAACTTAATCACACCTGCAAATTCCCTTGTCCGTGTGAAGAGACATAGGCCCAGGTTCAGAGGATTAGGATGTGGATATCTTTAGGGAGCCATTCCTCTGTCTACCACAGTGGGGTCTTTGGGGGTCCTTTTGCCCCCAAAAGGGAACTCACCACCCCATGATGGTGCTGGGATAGGAGACAGCCCGTGCTGACTTGGCATCATCATGCAGACGCCTTGAAGAAGCCCCACGTCGGGAAAGAACCCCGACCTTCCTTGGCCCTGTTGTTCAAAGACTGTCAAGGGTTGCAGATTGAATCACTCCCGTGGCTCTTGTCCATCGCTGGACAGTCCTGGAACCCACATCAGTCCTCTATTCTTGGCGGGAGCACACAAGGGAGCCAGTTTCCTCTTGCCTTCAGCGTCTCACTCATCATGAGCACATTATAAGTGCTTCTTGGCTCCTTGGAACTCACTTTCTTTATCAATCCTGATGATAAAGAGCATTGCTAAAGGGTAAGACGTTCTGGTTTAATTTTTCATGAGGGCAAACATAAAAAATTCAAGCTAATACAACCCAAAGTGAGCATTCAAGATGCCGACAAGCCCTGACACCTGCCTCTCAAAACAAACTCCGCAGCTTCCCGAGTCTTCCCCCGAAAGCCGCTTCAGCCCTAATTGGAGCCGAGACTGCTCGCCAGCTGACCCCGGGACATCGGGGCGAGGCACCGCCTGAGTGGGGGCTGGTAGGTGCAGGTGTTTGTTTACCAGGAGGTCACGCCGAATAGTTGAAATTTAAATTTTTTATGTCTTTCCTCATGAAAAATTTAAACACTTTGTACTAGGGGTCACATTAAAGAAATTCAGATTAAAGAACAGCCCCGTCCTGTCTTGAGAAACCAGACGTCATTGGCAGATGAGAGGAGACGCCCCACTCCCTTGCACCCTGGGAGGCATCCTGCCCACGGGCTTGACCATCAGCCCCCGACCCTCCCCAACTCTGCGGGCAGGTACGTGTGGGCTGTCCTGCATGCTCCCTGAACAGAGATTCCCAGACGGAGAGATTTCTGATCTCACTCCCAGAAAGCCTCTGTCTGTCTGTGCTCTCTCAACCCCTCAGTAACTGGGCTGGCAGAACCTTGCTCGATGGACAGATGGAGTCTTGCTGGGGACCCTCACCTGGGAGTTGGTGGCCCTTGACATCCCAAGGCCAGTCAACCTGTTGGTTCCACATGAGGAGGTTAACCTGACAACAAACCAGTAGGGTTTTCACGGATGGTATTTGAGATGCATTCTTGGAGACCGGGGAGCAGCCCACGGTACCCCAGGTGAGGAAGCCCAGCACAAGCCTTCAGAATAACACTCATCAGGCTATGGACGGCGGTTGGGAGCCTGGGGCAGGGCTGAAGCCACGGAATTTAAGTACAGCTCATCCCATGGCTGACAGACTCATAGACACTGCATTCTCTGAACAAACACATTCACTGGACAAATAACCTCTGGCCAGTACTTTGGGTCGTGTGCTCTGTGCCAGGCTCTGGGAACACAACCGCAGAAGGACACGGTCATGCTGTCAAGGCTCTGCATCCATCGGGCAAGGATTTGGAACCCTGTGCCCAAAGTGATGGCGGGACTCGTGTAGAACCTCCTGGCTCAGTCGTGGCGGCTCCCGTGAAAGGCAGCTTCCCGGAGGTGACGACTGAGCAGAGGCCTGAGGCCAGATAGGAGACAGCCGAAGAGAGAGCACACGGCAGACAGTTCCAGGCATGGGAAAGTCTGTGCAAACACCAAGATAGAAAGCTGACATGCGTGGTCTGGGACTCCCTGCCCTTGCAGGGACAAGACGCAAGGGAAGTGGATAGCAGGGCAGGGACAGGGTCATGGTGCTGTGTAGGCATGTTAAAGAATCTGGTTCTAGTCTAAGAGGAATACAATAAAATCACCCATTTTAATTGTGCATTTCACTAAGTTCTGACACATGGGCACACCCATGTAACCACCCCTACAAGCAGTACACAAGACATTTCCATTGCCCCCAGAAGTCCCCTTGTGTCCCATCCCTCTGATCTTAGCCCTTTGCCATCCAGGCAACCACTGATCTGCTTCTGTCTCTACAGATCAGATTTGTTTTTTTCTAGAACTTCAAACACGGAATTTATGCACGCTTCTGCAGCAAGCTGCTTTCCCTCAATGTAGTAATTCAGATGCATCACATCATGGTGGCCGTTCATTTCTTTCCATTGCTGAGCAGGATCCACATGAGGTCATGCCATGGCTTTCCATCCGTTCTCTCATTTGTGGACATATGGATTTCTCCTATTTGGGGGCTACAGCAAATAAGGCTGCTAGGCACATGTGTGTACAAGTCTTTGTATGGACACGTGTTTTTATTTCTGTTGGGTGAGGACCCAGGAGTGGAAAGCCTTGATCATTTGGGAGATGCATGTTTAACTTCATGAGAAACTAACATCCTGCCTGGAGGCAGCTACGCTGGGGCATGAGATGACATTTCTGTAGTCTTCCTGGCCACAGTGCATGGAAAGTGTTGGTGGGGAGAGAACACGGAGGCAGACGATGCAGTGGGGAGATTACAACATGCCATCAAGGAGAAATGGTGAGGATCTGGCAAAGGGACGGTGGTGGATGTCAGAGTGGCCCATGGAAGACCTAGGAAGAGCCAGAGTTCCCAGCACGTGGTGACTGACAGAAGGTACAGCTTGGAGGGATGGAATAAGGGTGTTTCTGACTGGTTAGTTCGTGGAGGGTTGGCCATCTACTGATTTGGAGAGGGCAGGATGAATGTGCTTGGAAAGACCATACATTTAGCTTTGGGCATGGTAATGACCACAGGAAGCCCAAGAACAACCACATGTACCCACGGGGACTCTGGACGGGATGGACACATGTCTGGGACACCAGCATTTCACTGGTGCTAAAGCTCCTTGTAGAATAACCGTGTGGGACTCCCAGGAGAGAGAAGAGCAGGATTTAGCAAATCTGCAATGAATTTCCATCTCCAGGGATGTGACGGGAACATGGTTAGAATTCAAGAATGACCCTCAGAAGTAAGTTAATTGGTGTACAATTATCAATTAGAGAAGAGAGACCGCTTGCATGCACTGATGTGTGATGGAATTAATTTAAACACCATACATAACCCAAATGCTGCTCCAATTTTCCTCATTACCAGCTACTGACAGTTGCTGGGGGGTTGACGCTAATGAACTGCTGGCTATGAAGAAGAGTGTGCCCTACCTCTCAGGAACGGAGAATACCACACACACTCCACAGGGTCAGTTTCTGGGAACTAGCTTTGCTTTGTTCTTGGCATTGAGGTTCAACTCCAAGAATGCCCATCTCTTTCTGTGTTACTTACCCAAGTTCCTGAGGGAGGAAGTGATCTGCCCGAGTGCCAACAGTCTCCCCCACCAAACAATGGAGCCACAAGTCCCCCTAAGCCCTGGAGGAAGGGAGTCCCCTGGGTGGGACAATCTCTGTTCAGAGAAAGAAGTAAACAAAATCTATTTATGCTACAATATCTGGGAAAGCACACAGCTGAGATGAAAGAGAAGCAAGACCCACACATGCTTCCAAGTGGGAAACTTCCAGGGCCAAGGATGGGAAACGGAGAGTCCACAGGGACAGGGACTGTATATGTGTCCACGGTGAGAGACAGTGCATGAGAAAGGGAGTGAGGGCCACACAGAGTTAGACGTCACTGTGAACACATCATCAAGTGTTGAAGACACAGCAAGAGTGTGAAGAAGGATACAGCAAATACCTCTGCATAAACACCCAACTCGCACTTAGAACTGCATACAGGGCCTTTGCAGACACCCTCTGTTGCAGTGTTTGCAATAATGTTAAGAAGTTAAGTGATATGGAATAGATGGTATATTTGGAATTTGTCCTCAACTCTTCCTCCTACCACAGGGTTTTTCTTTATAGAGCTCATCTCCCTACTTCTCTAGACCTGGCTGGATCATGGGTGTAAAGCCTAGGCAGTCCCACTGCACTCTGGGTTTGATCTAACTCTTTGTTGTCAATCTCTTGGAATTCTTTTTTTTTTTAATTTTTTTAATTTTTTTTTTTTTTTTTTTTACAGAGAGACAGCGAGAGAGGGAACACAAGCAGGGGGAGTGGGAGAGAGGGAGCAGGGAGCCTGATGTGGGGCTCGACCCCAGGACCCTAGGATCACGACCCGAGCCGATGACAGATGCCCAATGACTGAGTCACCCAGGCGCCCCAATCTCTTGAAATTCTTGATGAGTTTTAGATAAGGGCTCCCATTTTCATCTTGCAGCAAGCTCCATAAATTATGTAGCTTGTCCTTTCGAGACCCATATCTAAATGTCTCCCTCACCAGTGACTGCCAAGGATGCTGTCTGGGATGGGTTGAATTGTGTCCCCTCAAAATCATAATTCTGATGCAGCTCTACATGGATACTGAAGGTGAACCATTAAGTAAATGGATGGTGGATGGTGGGAACCAATTTCCTCATGGTTGGAGCAGAAGGTTACAGAAAAGCAAGGAGAGGTGTGTAGCATGATCCACATGGTGATGGACTCGAGTTGGAGATATCAGTATAAACTCATGTTTAGGATAATATGAATAAAAATGGTTCCATACAGGGGCACCTGGGTGGCTTAGTGGGTCAAGCCACAATAAAATCTTTTAAAAAAATGGTTCATACAAAAATAGTTACAGATATGTGTATATACAGGATTAGCATACACACTTGGTCCACCAAGTGAGAAGGCCCAGAAGCAGTAATACCCAGTAGCAACGAACAAGCCTAGTACTAAGACCTTGTTTCTAATACCATTCTCCAATAAAAAGATTGAAGGGGGGGTGCCTGGGTGGCTCAGTCAGTGAAGCGTCTGCCTTCGGCTCGGGTCATGATCTCAGGGTCCTGGGATCGAGCCCTGTGGGCTCCCTGCTCAGCGGGGAGTCTGCTTCTCCCTCTCCCTCCCTCTCTCAAACAAATAAATAAAATCTTTAAAAAAAATAAAAAGATTTCTTCCTTCCAGAGAGTGCAGAATATACAGAAGGAAAAGCATAACCTTACTACGCAGAAACCCAACGCACACGACCTCAGTCAGTGCTCAAGATCATCACCAACAAGTCACGTTGATAGTGTACCCTTGACAGATTAACACAAGATGTCACGCAATTGCACTTCACCTGTGTGATCTTCCTCCCCAAACCCATGACGCCAGTCTAGTCATGACAAAACGTCGGACAAATCCCAACTGAGGGACAGTCTATAAATAACTGGGCCCATGCTCCCCAAAACTGTCAAGGTCTCCAAAACCAAGGAAAGACCACGGCATTCCTATGGCGAGGAAGAGCCTCAGGAGATAGGACATTTGCTGTGGATTGAATCAGGTTCCTGCCGAGCCGCACGTTGAAGCCCAGCGTCCAGGGTGCCTGGGCTGGAGACCAGGCCTTCTTGGAAGTAATTAAGTTTAAATGAGATTGGAAGTGGTGGGCCCCGACCCCAGACAGCTCGCTCTCTTTCTCTCTCTGACAGGTGAGGATGTAGCGAGAAGGCTGCTGTCTGCAAACCGGGAAGAGAACCTTCACCAGAAACCAACCCTGCTGGACCCCCAACTTTGGACCTCCAGCTCCAGAACCGTGAGCATAAATGTCTATTGCTCAAGGGCCCAACTGGTGGCATTCTGTTATAACATCTCAGGCTGATAAACATAACATCTACAAGTAACATGTCCTGGGAGAGGAAACAGAACATTAAGTAAGAACTAAGGAAATGTGAGAAAGTATGGACTTTAATTAATCATCTGTCAGTATTGATTATTGATTGTGACAAGGGGACTGTGTATCATACAGCATGTTCATGATGCGGGAGCCTGCTTCAAGTGTACGGGAACTCTCTGCACGGTCGTCATAATTTTTCTGTAAATTTAAAACTGTCCTAAGATTAAAATGTTCATTAAAACATAGATCTGTTGCTGAGATAGCAATAAGGACTTGGGAGTCGCATTCTGCCCGTGGGTTTCGATAGAGCTAAAAGAAACCTGAGACGACCCCATGGGGGTGAGTCCGCCCCCGTTTGGCACATGTAGTTACACGCTCTTCTCTAATGAGACAAAGCTAGTGCTGTGAGAGCCCCCATCTCCCTGTGTCCGGGAGCATCTGCAGCAGGACTCACAGGAGCGGCCCCCAGGGAAGGCTTTGTCTTGGGCCGTTCCCCATGGGAGAGGCAGAGAGCTGATGCGGCATTTGCCAGAAATCCCTAGAAGCCTTCATCTTCTCTGTGTGGATGCCAGTCAGAAATAGACGTTTTGGCACTCTGCAGCTTCTCGCTAAGATTTCCAGTTCTCGCCTTCATAACGCTCTCCCCAGCTTTCTACAAGGGTTGTTCTTTATGCCTTGAGGGACCTCTTCAAATGTTAGATTCTCAGGCCACAATTTTCTAGAACGCACAATCTGTTTCATGTGTATCCTTTCTTTTATACTTTATTCCAGGGCTCCTGCCCCAAGCCCTCCTAGATTTCAATAAGAATATGATTTTATCTAATGTGATGCAGGCACTTCGCTCATTAGAGACCTAAGATCAGCAAGGAAACATGCTGCCCTCAAGGACGTCACGGTCAGGCTGGGCAAACACATGGGCACAAAATTAACCGTCATGAAATCAGATACGTGGCAAAGCTGGGATTTCACAAAGTGCTACAGGAATGTGGAAAATGGAGAAATTAGCCTCAAAGAGCGGGAAGCCTCTAATTGTTCTGCTAGGGGAATGTCTCTTGCTGGCTTCATGGAATTCCTCTGAGGCCCTGCCCCTTCCACTGTGAGGGTCAACACAGCCCCCACAGCAACCAGTCAGAGCCACCCTCCCCTGTCAGACACAGTGACTGGTCCAGGGATGGACACATGATAACCAGGGTCGATCCTGTTAACAAGCTCAGGTCTGGTTGGGAGACTGATATGGATCCTGGGAAGGGAAACGTCACCACTTCCAGCACCATCAGTGCTAAGCTGAAAAAAATCCAGAGCAGCCAGGGCCCATCTCTGCTTCCATTTGGAAACAGTCTATTGGAGAATGAAGCCAACAGAGAAGGAAGCAACCAAGACAGGGAGAGACCAATGCCTGACAGTATTGAACTTCTGGATCCAGCCATGCCTGAAGTAGGCTCTGGTTTTAGCATTCACTATCAAATTGATCAATCAATGAACCTCCTTTGCTTAAGCAACGCAATGAAACAAAAGTATGGGCCAGCCCTTCTAGCCTATAGAAAAGACTTCTGGCTGGCCAGTGTTCTCTTAGTTCATTTTACTGTATGAAGTTACTGAATAATTATATAATACATTAATTTAAAGAAACACTCAAGTTCTTGTCACACACACAAAAAAAATCAGAAAATTTTTAAAGCTACTGAGTAAAATATAACCTCCTTAGCCTGATGGGTTTCTAGGAGCTAATCAAACCTGCTTTCACGTGGTTTTCATCCCACAGAAATGGAAATACCCTTTATTTACAGCTGCCCCTGTGTTCAACTACACCACTCCCGTCTACCCCTGCGGAGCACACGCCGCCCCAGCGCCCCAGCAAGGCGCGTCCCGCATCCACAAGTGCTTCTCTCCACGTCTTAGGCACACCCCCGCCCCCCCTTGTGCATAAATGTTCAGGCGGATGCTTTTTTCCTCCCCACTGAAGAGTGACCTTCTCAAGAACAGGATTTCAATGCAATCTTGAATCATTTATCCTCAGAAAATCTGGAATCCTGCTTTCTTTGTCATGAACCTTGATAAATGCCTGGTGGACGGAGGGGCCAGTAAATGAAAGAGCAATTGTTTTTGGTGCAGATTAATGGTATTAATTGGCCTGATAAGATTGAGGATTAGAAACAATTTCTGCTGGCTCCTCCTCTGTCTGCTGTCCAACACCAGAATAACCATACAGAGCAAGAGGGCGTTCTCTGCTTCTTTCTCTCTCTCTCTCTCTCTTTTTTTTTTTTTTTTTTTTTTGAGAATTGAAGTTGTTAAATCTTCAGTGGCAAATTTCAGCTCAGGCTGCCAGGGGAAAGGCAACATAATCTGTCCAGCGTGGTCAAAGACACAGCTGGCTGATCCTGTAGTTTACCCCGAAATCAAACGTCTATGTGATGCTTGGTGATTATTTTGTGATTTGGATCCAAACTTTATTCAGCGATGATGGAGCTTGGTGTGGGTTGGGGGGCCCGGCTGGTGATTGCAAGCCCACGACAAGATCGGGGCCTTTGCCATGAACATTTCCCTGGGGTTTCAAAGGTTACTTTAAAAACTGGCCACTCTGGATGCTCACTTTTGTTGTGATTTTCGCTGTCAGGCTCTGGCCACTCACTGAGTGTCCTGGACCCTTAGTCTCCTCACGTGTGAAGTGCAGCTAGGACAGCAAATGTAACCACCACAGAGCGTTCTCGAGAATGGGAAGAGTTGACTCTCATGAAGACTTAGAACAGTGGCTAACGGTTACTAAGGGCACAGAACCGTCGGCTACGATGATGTCCATGTCGCTGACGCGTGAATGAGGACACTGGGCATCGATCCTAGTGGGCACTCAATACCTATTTGTTGGGGAGAGGACGTTTGCTGAATGGAGGGAGTGAGCTCTGCAGAGCGTGAGGTATGAGCGATGGCCACGCTGGTGGTGGACTGGTGGCACCGAGGGAGGGCACGGAAGGCAGGGGACATGACTCCATGGTCACATTTCTGCCTTTGAAGCGGTCTGACCACAGCTTCCTGGCAGCCCGCCTCCTTCCGAGACTCTGAACCAAGACCAGGCAGACAGTTGGCTGAGTGGAAGAGCCACCAGGGAACCCTTGTGGCCCTCCGTGGGCTCATGCCGCCTTCATCCGTGCCTCTTTGCAGGACATCAGCCAGTGAACCTGCTTTGGGAGATGGCCCCCAACTCTTTAGCTGTGGGCTTGGTGGTTGCTGATTCCGAGCCCCAAAGCAGAGACGGTTTCTTTACGAGGCAGAGTATGGAGCTCCTTGAAGAACAGAGCCAATTGCAGGAGCATAAAGAGGGATCAACTCTGAGGACCTGGCACGCCTCATGAGTCCCAGGTGCCTCCAAACAGCAGAGCAAGGCCTCTGGAAAGCCAAGACCAGCGCCGGGAGGACCTTCCCCATCCCTGCTTCTCTCTGCAGAGAAGCTTCTCTCTTCTCCTGGACATTGGTTCTGGCTACTACCTCATGACGTCCTTCCAGGCTCAAAGACAGCTCCTTATCTCCCACTCCACCCTCCAGCCTCCTGAAGGGCAGGAATGTGATTCGCCAGGTTGAGGTTAGGTAGCTTCACGGATCCAACCCACTGCAGCTTCTGAGGGTCCGTCCCGTGAGCCAGGAAGGAGCAGGGGTCATTTTGCCAAAGAGCAACTCCCCCACAGCGGGTTTCCCCATCAGTAGAGGGCATGGCACTGACAACTGGAGATTGTGTAGGACCTCTGAGCTCTGCTTGTCCCCGAGCTTCAGCTGCGCACGCCCAGCCGCATCTGGGAGTTGTCAGGCAGAGGGACACCCACCCCACCCGAGTCAGGGCAAACAGCTGAAGACAAATGGTTCCCGGGGACGGGAGCACGTTCCGGCGGCAAATTTATGTGACACCTGGAGGAGAAACGGGCGGGCAGAAGGTGAAGCTCCGAGCTCTACTTCTCCCTCCGCTAAGGCTGATCGCAGCAGACAGCCCTGTCTGGGAGAATCTTTCGTTTTGCACCCTCGGACCTGAAACTTTGTTTTGTTCTTGAAAGTCTGGACCCCACTGTCACATCGCAAAACTCTCCCCCTGAAATCTCGAATGTCAACAGGATTTAATTAAAAAAATGGCACCATCTCCCTCCCTTTGGCATTTTCACCCCACTCCAAGGACAGTGCTGGATCTTAAGATTTGGAAGTGGGTTCATACAGATTTGGCCACAGTCTCCTTTTGGGGTCCTGCAGTGTGAGGTAGAGGGTCAGGGTCAAGCCTGAAGCCTTAGAATTACCTAATTTTAATCGACTGAGACTACACACGCATTTTTGGTGCTTCTCCAACATCAGGTAACATGGTATCATGGGAGGGGGTGCCCAGGAAATTAGTGGAATATAAACAATGGGAATTTGTAGCTCTATATGACTCTGGGGTGAGTCGTCATATATTTTGGAAAATAAGCACCACGTCTGTTCTCTCCACCAAGTACCACCTAGACTCCATCCCTGGCTGGCTGAGCTGCCCACACACCTCACGGCGCTGAGCTGAGTCAAAGCTCCATGCGGGAGGGGGTCGCGTGCAGACAGGCTGGTCAGGATGGGCTTTTCTTTTGTAGATTTCTAGGGGTAAAACAAATTGCATTGCCATAGAAACTTCATTTTCTATATATTTTTCAAGAAGTTTCTCGGCAGATTTAGAAACCGTACAAGGATAGGATCAGACACAGTAGCACAATCTAAACCGAGTTAAATAGAGTCTGATTTATAATCCTGATCCCATAGACTAGAGCATGTATTAATAAACCATCTCTGGGGGGAACCTAAGTTAACATTCCAAAACTTATCCCAGGTTGAATCATCCACCATAGATCATTGGACATTAAAATTCCCCACAGCACTTGGAACTGCAAATTTGCTTTGCAGAAAGTCGGATAATATCAAGTCTGCTGGCTCATTTCTCAGTGGGCGAAGCTGCAGACACCACAAGACGCCTCTGGGCTGAGAAAGCAGTGAGACAGGCTGCTGGTCTCCATGCTGGGGTCAGCGTGGGAGGTGGCAGGGGTGCACTCGCCTGTCCCCCCACAGCCACCAGCCACAGTGGCACTAAAGAGTGGTCACCACTTACGAAGCACGACAATTCGCTGGGGCGCGCGGCTTCAAGCAGCCGTCTCCCACGGACCCAGTTGTGATGACCTCGTACACAGCAATTTCTGTAATTGTCCCAAACTCTCACGCCCAGGTATTTAGTCTAGTTTTTATTTGCTCAGTACAATGGGGCGTGAGGAACAATGCTCGATTCCACACAGCCATGCAAGTGGAATATCCACTCCCATACTCTCCATACTGCCCATGCTCCCATGCTCCCCATGCTCCCCATACTACTTTATTTTGTTGTTCGAATTGCTCTAGCTTTGGCCACTAGGTGATCTTTCAGTTGGCTCCTGTATGTCTCTGACATACCCCCATCACTGAAGAGTTATTTCCTGTTTGGTTGATTTTTTTTTTTTTTTTTTTAGTACTTTCTCACTTTCTGGCCTTATAAGAAACTCCAGGCTCATCGTGGATATTTCTGCCCCAGTCCCAGATTCAGTCACTTCTCTCCAAGGAGCCTCGGAGAACGATGGTGGAAATTATTAGAGAATGGTGATCAAATCCAAGCTGTGCTTTCTCTCCGGGGAAACTTTCACTTCCAACCTTCAGCCCACATAACATTTTGGTTAATTCCCACTCCAAGTTTCAGGAGGAGGCAGGCACTTTCGTTAGCCCCAGGCACAGATGAAACCCATCAAGGGGGTCTGGTTGAGACCCAGTGGAGGCAGGAGCAAGATCTAGATTTATGGCACTTGGGAACCCAGACCCCCATCACCCTCACCCATCCCCACCCCGTGATGACTCCAAGTCCTCTCCACAACGTTCCACTTTGTAATTTCTCATGCGGTCCCTCTGGGACGTGGATGTTTGGGCGAGTGTCCAGAGTCCCCGTGGCCGTTGGTGCTGCCAGATGTTTTGGTGTGCACGTTGTCACGAAGGTTGGCGGTCACTGTCCTGCCCGGTTGTCTCGTCACGGTGAATGCACACATACCGTGGCATGCCTTCCACATTCGACATGCCCTGTGAAGACACTGTCACTGACTGAGCTCTCACAGCCGAAAGGGTCCAGTCTGTCTTCCTACACGCCCGTGTCCACACTCACAGCTCCTGGGGGAATGGCTCACACACAAACCTCACTTGGATTCGACCTTTCCCCCCATGTTTGGTTAAATTAATTCCGCTAATCACAGGGGTTGGCGCCTCATACTCCGGGGAGGTTGGATTAGAGTCATTTCCATTAGCCCTAAATGAGGCCCTAAAGAAACATTTAATTCACATCCCCAAACACTGTTATGCTCTGAACTCAGAGGCGTGATTCAAGAGAAAGGTGAGATGCAGTGGTTTAAAAATAAGTCCATTTACTTCCGAGATAAGAGACAGGTCTTAGCCTTTCAATTTCAAGACATTCTAACAACACCTTTGTATTGAAGTCATTGTTTCAACTTAAAAAAAAAAAAATACAGGGTTTAAAAATAATCCCTGAAGCCCTGATATTTATATTTCGGCTCCCACTTTCCCTGACTCCTTACTTGGAAGTGCAGAAATACATCCTCCACTCAGGCAGACTTTCGTGCCTGGGACGCATGGCCTCTTGCTGACTCAGAACTACTTGGTTTGGGTGCTTTGCCATAAACAGACATCACAGGGGGCTGGGCAAGTGCCCCCACCACGCAGAGTTAACGAAAGCCTGAGAGAGAAGCTGCAAATGGCATGCTGCCGGGAAAATAGCTGCAATGTGCTTTGGAATATCTACTTTATTATGAAATGGAGCTTTTCCTCTCTCTTTTGCTTCTGCTGAAATAAGCGTGGCTGAGAGAAGTGAAGAGCAAACAGTAAGTTCACTTCCTGTGATTTTTTTAAAGATTTTATTTATTTGACAGAGAGAGGGAGAAAGAGAACACAAGCAGGGGGAGTGGGAGAGGGAGAGGGAGAAGCAGGCTTCCCGCAGAGGAGGGAGCCCGATGCGGGGCTCGATCCCAGGACCCCGGGGTCATGACCTGAGCCGAAGGCAGATGCTTAACCAACTGAGCCACCCAGGCACCCCACTATTTGAGATTTTTAAGACAACAAAGGGTAGCTCACCATTGTTGTTCTGTTGTTTGCTCATTTTGAAACGAACGTTTAGAATTGAGAAAGGACACTAGCAAGACAAACAGAAAGAAGATGTGACCAAAAATGAAGAAGAAAGAGAGAAAGTACACCAAAACCATTCTGTACGGTTGACTCAAGTTAGTGTGGCACTTGCGTCAGCTTTGAGGTGAGAAGAGTCAACCAGGAGTGAGAAGCCTCAGAAGCTGGAAGACCAACAACACAGAATCAGGCAAACTTCTGGCACATGGTAATAATGAGTTTCTACTTATTAATCGAACTATATCAAAGGGCAGAGAAGGTAGAATTGATCTTTGGCCAACAGAAAAAGCCTAAGCAGGCAGGTCCTTCACCAGTGTCTGAACATTCCGTTCTTCTTAGGCTTGGTTCCTGCCATGTGGATTTCCCAGTGGATGGCTTAACAGGCCCCCTATCAGGAGAACCCCAGAGCTGAGACCTTTCTGCCACAGCTGGGATGCCAGGTTTCCACCAGGAGACTCAAGTCCTGAGCCGGTTGAGGCAGGGATAAGTTTCTGTCCTGCTGGGATAAAAACATCTTCATTGCCCTCACGCAGCCCCAGAGAGAAAGTGAGCACTCTGCATGAGCCATCCGTGGTGCGTGGCCGAGGGCCAGCAACACTTAACCCAACGCTCACTCATTAGCGCAGCTTCCGTGGCCCAGCAGTTCGAGTGCAGCTTAGCTGGATCTTCTGTTCAGGGTCTCGTCTGCCCAAAATCGAGATGTTTTGGGGCTGGGTTCTCACCTGAGGCTCGGGGTCCACCTCTATGCTCAGGTGACGGCTGGTAGAATTCACTCTCTTCCGGCTCTAGACGCCACTGTGGCTTGCTTCTCCGAGGGCAGTGGGAGGGCATCTCTGGCGCTTCGAATCTCTTTGATTTCTTCCATCTCTGACCTCTGGACCCTATTTTTAAAAAGTTCATCTAACTATATCAGACCTCCCCCCAGTTAAGCTGCTTTTTATTAACTCGAAGTCACTCGATTAGGATTGGTGGTCACTTGATTCCATCACCTGCAAAATTCCTTCACCTTTGCCAGGTGACATAACCTAATCATGAGAGTGACATCCCATCCTATTAAACAGGTCCCTCCCCGCTCAGAAGTAGGGGATTTCACAGGGCACATGCACCAGGGGTGGAATCTTTTGAGTCCTCTTATAATTCCCCCACCACGGCCGCCTAAACACCACCAGCATGTAGGATTATTGCTAAAAGCATAAATATTCATTTCCTGAAAGAAATTACCAGCAGCACAGCGATCGTCCAAGGCCCAGGACCGCAGTGATTTGCGCACTGGTTTAGCCAACAGGGCCTTCATCATAACCCTATTTTCCTCCTCGAGAAAACCCCCACTTGCTAATGGGCTGAAGTGCACTTGGGAAGGTGAGGACGGCTCTTTGGGACCAAGAGGAAAAATCATGGTCGTGTTCTTTCCAGGTTCTTTGGCTCCTGGAATTCCCTTTGTATTTTTTGTCGTTCTTTTTTAAACACAGAATATATAGTAGAAGCCCTTGACCGTTTTCAGATGTTCTGGTGCAAGTCTAGAAGGAGGTCTTACTGGGATTCTATTTTCGCCTGTTTGTGCTAGTAAGCAGAGAAAGCAAAGTAAGGGTACCCTGGAGAGGTTTGTGCAGCTGCCCGGCAGTGAAATGGAGAAGACACCTGCAATCCAGCATCGGCCAGAACTTGGAGGCTTCTGAGCCCAGAGCCAGGCAGTGTGGACACTGAAGTTCGTGGCAACCTGGAACTCAATCTACAAGAATCCCATTTAAAGTGTTTCTCCCATGTACCCCACAGGCAGGGAGATTCTGGTAATCGGGGATTGTAGACACTCAAGTGTCAGAATCAGTGGCAGAAACGGCTCTCACTGTGGAAGGTCTCTTATACGTCATCGCTGGAATGTAGAATCTCAGAAGTGGAGTGCCTCCCCTGAAGCCTGGAGAAGAGATGCAGCAGTCTACGTTACTATGTTTAACACTTCACATTTCATGAGCACTAGTCATCCATCTGTAGATAAAGGAGAACATTTCTAGATGTGAAAAGAAAGTCACCTGCACATGTAATGTGCACATGTAACCACACTTAAACACTTGGGGTCTCTGCCATCGAGGCCCTTCCCTGTGTTTACGCCTGCATGTGTGTGTCATCCATGTGCACATGTGTGCACATCTGTGTGTACATGCACGCGTGTGTACCCATGTGCGTGAATGTGTGTGTGCATCTGTGCGTTCATGCATGTGGCTGCACCCATGTGCACGTGCGTGTGTACATCCATGTGTCCACGCATGTGCACACCCATGCACATGCATGTGTGTGCGTGCGTCCATGTGTGCATCCGTCGTGCATGTGTGTGCATCTATGCGTGCATGCGCGTGTATCTGTGATTGCACGTGTGTGCACATCCATGTATGTGCACATGTGTGCATCTATGCGTGCATGCGTGTGTGTGTGCGTGCATAGAAAGAGAGGGCATGTTTTTTACAACAATGAGATAATAAGTTGCACTTTGTTTTGTAATCTGCTTTTACTCCTTCAGGAACTTTTCAGAAACTTCCCCCTGTGTTTCCAGGACAAAACATCGCTGGCGTGTAGCAATCCCTCAGTAATATCCGTGGGATAAGCTTGTCCCTATCAATTAACTACAGCATTGTGTCAGTGACTGCAAAGTGACACATGAAGGTGCCTAATTCAGTATCTCCCCAAATGGGATATTTTAACTGCTGGTAATTTCCCAGGGAATCTTGGTAGTATATGGATAAAGACGTTTTTATTTTAATCATTATATATTTTAATTTGGCTTGAGAAATTATAGAAATAGCATATCAAGCCAATAATTTCATAGAATAATTTTTTAGGATTAGATCTAATCACCATATAAGTTAAAATAAAAAGGTTTAAAGAAAAAAATCCTAAATAAGTAACTTGGGAGGCTTTCAGATTCCACAAAAATGATTGAAACAAAAGAGTGCCTCAAATGACAGAAGTTTAAAATACAGAAACATAACTTCGATAACCATCTCCCTGTCTTGACTCTCAATTGTTTCCTGTGATTTCTGTTCTGAAAACCCTGCAGGAATGCCTTCCTGCCTATCCCTTTATATACCTGCTTGGTTATCTTCCAGGGAAATATTGCTAGAAAGGGAAATGCTGTGTCCAACGGTTGGAATGTTTTAAGAGCTGTGGGTTTATAATGCCCCAAATCCTCCCTGGACCCTGAGCACCTACCCGCGCACCCCCAGCCATGTGCAGGGGGCGGCTTGTGGGTTTGGAAGGTCACCAGAATGTGCAAGTGAGACATTCTCACACTCATGCTCAGGAACGAATGGACCATGCATCGGAGTCTGTGTCCCCGGCCCCAAGCCCCTCCCAGGGCTCCATCTGTCCCCATGTATTTCTCCCTCTCTCTGGCCCCTGCCTTGTGCTGGGACCTCGCGCTCCCTCTCTCCCTCCCTTCCTTTCTACCCCCTCAGAGAATGTGTGTAAATTTTGAATTTAGAAAACAACACAGTGTTTGACGTTTGGATATTTATCATTCAAATTAAAAGAAATGTGAGCTGATATTTATATTACTAATGAGGCATTTCAGACGGTTTACTTTTAGTGTAGAAACTGCCACTAAGCAGTAAGTGGCTCCCTACACCTGGACGCATGGCCCTGGGCGAACATTCTCACCAGGAAACCCCACGGCTTTCCCTCGGCATGTGACGTGCATTCTTCCCACACCTCTGCTCTGCGGCAGGAGACAGCGCTGAGCCGGCATCTCCGCCTGGCCCTGTGTCCCCCGGGGGCCTCCTTGGATACGGAGACAAGTGGGGGAGGGCCTCCACGTCCGGCATGTGCTCATCACCCCCACAAGCCATGTCATCATTTAATACGGAACTCTTTCTAATCAAATCACCTGTATCACTTGTAAAATTTGTTTTAAAACTGCATATACCCACTCTAAATTAAAATCATGATCATTTGTAATAACAAGATAACCATAGAAATAAGAACAACAAAATGTTCGTAGTCGTGTTAGGATGATGATATTGGGATCATTATACTCTTTCTAAAAATTATAATTTTAATATTAATTATATAATATTAGTAAAAAACGGATTTTGCTAAAACTGTGAGTGATAGTGGTAGAACGGTGACTGTTCTCATTATTATGTAACGCTAGCAGCTCTTATGACTAACTCAATTTTCTGAGTTTGGAACCCGATTTATTAATTACTGTGTTTTTCATGTGAATAAAAACAAAATACAAGAACCAAAAAAAAAAAAAGAAGAAGAAGAAATAAAAACAAGGACCACAAAGTGATGTTCTTAGAGTCTCCCTTGATGCTAAAGCCGGTGGAAGACCCCACGCTTGCAGCCTTGGGTCTGCTCCAAGGAGCGTAGCAGGGAGACCATGGGCAGGTGAACCCACGCATCACAGCTCCCAGCCTCCAGCCACCAACCCGCCCCAACCTGGTGGCAGCGCTCGTCTGCTTCTCCCACGAGTCTCTAGGGTCTGTCATCCCCACTCCACTGCAGAGCCCCAGCTCAGGCTTCTCCAGCCCAATTTCTACCCACCATCAACCTCCCCTGACCCCCAGCCTGTTCCACACGTGGCCCAATGCCAGGCTCAGGGCCAATGCCAGTTTAGACACTAAATAAATGAGTAACTGAACACAAATTCGTCAATTTGGGTGTATGGTGACTGTATATAGACCTTGTCAGCAAGGGAAACTAACACTGGGGATCTTTCTGAATCTTCTTCCTAGGGCCGAAGATAAGACCAAGAGAGGGAAACACCCAGGTTCAAGCAAATCGGTACGACTCCCGCGGTAATGCTGATTTGGGCTATACTCAGCATCACACGATGTCCTAGGCAGTCCAAACCCTCCCAGCATTTACTGGGATCCTCTGACACCCACGAGACTCTTATCTCCTCACATGGAGAGCGTGTGGGCTCCCCCAGACAGCGGCTGCTACTTGAACAACGGAATCATCAGACAGAGCGTGGAGTAAGAGACTGGGTATATTTCTGCCCATATATCATGGCTCAAACAAGAGAAAGATAAACTCATTTTTAATCTACCTCAGGGCGTGCAATCAAGTACAGAGGCACCCAGGTTCATCCTTCAGGGCATGATTAAGAAAATCAAATTCTGGCTTATTCATGTCATTTTTCCTTAAAGTTTGCAGGGAAGAAGCACAGTGGCCCCCAGTGACCAAATTATCTGATCTTGTGGCTCTTCGGCTGTATTAAAATGTTCTGTTCCATCAGCTCCTTTAGCTCCAGAGAGCGGTCCATGTAGGAGAGAATCCCCTGGAAACAAAGAAATCCCCTGCAGCCAGTGAGAACATGGGAACGTTTTAAAAAGAAACGATCTATTTATTTTAAACATGGATATGTGTGTGTGTTGTTCCAACATGTGCCGTTTTCCTTCATATGTGAAGCCGTCGTTTCATGGGGAGGGGGTGGCCTGGAAAACCGAAAACAAAACAAAACTGTGGCATCATTTCCACTCTCCTTGCATCTTTGTGGATATAAAATTCTCCTCTTGATCAGGAGAAAAATAGTTAGACAAGGTCTCCGGAGACCTGAGTCCTGGGCCTGGCTCTGTCTTAAATAGCTGTTCAGCCTGAAGCAAGTGGCTTCATTGTTCTGAGTTTTTGTTAAGTACAGAACAATTTTTAATATATGGACCAAAAGAGACTCGATACTGTTTCACTTAGAATGAAAATATGCTTATGGATTTATTATGTTCTCAGATTAACCGCATTCATAATACAAATATTAATAAGAAAATCAGTACTACTCTGTGGACCCCAAAATGTTAACCTTTAGTCCACATTAGGGTAACAGCACAAAGGATTTCTTTTTTTTTAATTTTTTTAATTTTTTTTAATTTTTTAAAGATTTTATTTATTTATTTGAGAGAGAGAGAATGAGAGAGCGAGAACACATGAGAGGGGATAGGGTCAGAGGGCGAAGCAGACTCCCCACCGAGTGGGGAGCCCGATGCAGGACTCAATCCAGGGACCCCAGGATCATGACCTGAGCCGAAGGCAGTCGCTTAACCAACTGAGCCACCCAGGCGCCCAGCACAAAGGATTTCTAATATCTATTCCTGAAAATGGACTTGGGGCCTCAGTGTCGCCTGGAGGCCCAGGGTCCTGATGATCTTAGAGCCCCTCCCGTCTCATCTTACCTGTGTCTGGTTGATCGCATATGCATCTGTGTGCGAATGGGACCATCTGTTTCATTGCGAAGTTTTAGAAATAGTCTTGCTGTCAACAGTGCTTGTCAGCTTCAATTTACCTGCACTTAAATTCGGAATCTGATTCTGGATAATAATGGATCTGAAATTGACAGCAGAGAAGTGAAAGCATTATTAATGTGCAATCTTCACTACACACACACACACACACACACACACACACAGGGCAGATAAAGGATCCAAACCCCCTCCCACTTTCCAAACAGAAGCCACTGTCTTATTCCTCTGTGATCATGAGACTTTTCACTTATTCATGACCAAACATCAGGTAAGGGAGTCTCTCTCCCAAACAATTGCTTGTTTTCAAGAATTGCTAGATCCCGCGATGCACACCACTGGGCGTTCGCTGGCCATGGCAGTGAGCCGAAATGAAAGCAAGAGAAAGGAAGACGCGTGATCTTGCTGGAATATTTATATTGTTAGAGATAACCTCAGGACTCTTGAAAACCCTAGGATGTGACCCACCTTCCGTCCCCTCCACAGAAAAGGAAAGCAATAGGCACCCTTCGGGGAGGGGGCCCCGTGATTAGTGCTCCCTGCATGGATCAATTCTACAAAGGAGCTTTCTTTTCCTACTTCTACTTAAGGCAACACATCCCTCCCCTCCCACCCCCTGCCTCCCTCCCAGCTGAAGCTTTAACATTGAAAATTCTGTTTTGTGTTTGATTCCAGGAGAACAGAGCAAAACCTGCAGGACCTCACTGGCGTTCCCCAGGTTCTTCACAATTTTACAAGATACAAAGGAGTGCATGCAACATCACCATAACTATAATTTCCACTTGTGAGAGGAACAAAAATAAACATACTGCAAAATCACTCTTAAGCTATCTCTGCCCTTTATTTATTTATTTTCTATCTCCTCCTTTTAAAAAAAAATACGTTCACAGAAAAAATATTTACTCAGCTCCCTATCTGCTTGTTAATCTGAAGGGACGTCAGTGTTCTCATGTCCCCTGGAATATCAACCTGCTATTTATTATTTTTAGAGCAAGTCGTGAACATTTCCCATATGTTTCTAGGCATAGTTGCTCCCCAAGGGAAAGTACATGGTAGAAGTGGGTGGTCACTCTAGGTGGCTGATTATGTCCTCCCCAGGCTGTTCTGGCCCAGGAAGCGTGTGGCCGGCAAGACGGGAGGGACTGTAGCTGCGCCCGGTGACCTGAGCCATCCCTCTTTTGGAACCTGAGTGGTGTCACCTGGGCTCATACGGTCAGACAGACAAAGAAGCCTCTTGCGTCCATCCAGCAGCCGTCTCTCGGCCAAGCTCTGACTTCGACTCCAACCGTTTTCTGCTCCTTGTTCTGTTTGCTTGGCGTTTACACCAGGGTGTCTCCTGTGCAGGCACTCTGAGAGAGGCCCTGGAGAGCCAGGGATGGATAACACAGAGACCCTCCGCTCCCGAGACTCAGGATACGGAAGGACACAGGTGGATACGGAAGACACAGGAGTAAACAGACCGAAGCACGGAGCCTTGGGGTTGCAGCCGTGACAACGACCATGATAACAAGCAGCATGCCTGAGCGTCTCTTCCACGCCGCGCCCGGGCCCGAGAGCCTTACCCATGTCAGCCCACCTGGAGCACGACCACCCTAGAGGCGGGACTGTGTCTGCCCCTCATAGAGAAGAGAACAGCGAGGCAGGTGGCTTTAGAGGCTTTTCCAGGGCCACCCAATCACCAGGTACGAAAGCCAATTCTTGAAACCTGATCTGCCGAATTTGAGAGCCCACCTCCTTCCCTCACTCGACCTTCTTCCCTGGATCCTGTGCTGCATCAGGAGGACACTTAGAAACAGGGGTTTTGACCATTCCGTTTATGTTTTCATCTCTGTTAGCTGCGTGGTTTGGGTACATGGCTATAAATGTGCACACACTTCCACATGCCTGTGGTATGATGGCTCCAAAGGGAAGAAGACCCCAAAGGTGTCCCAACACCATGTTCACTAAAGTGCAGAAGACACGGTAAATATTGAGCTACACTTTATATTTTTAGCTTGAGAAATTAACCGTTTCTGGGAACATGCGGAAAGAGTAATTCTGTGGTCTGGACCAACGGCTTTCAATCAATAGGGTCAACTTTGCCCCCAGGAGATATTCGCCAATGTCTGCAGACATTTCTGGTTGCCGTGATGGGTTGAGGGAGAGTCGGACATGTGGTTAAACATCCTACAGTGCCCTGAGAATCTCCCACGCGATAGAGAATTATCCAGCCCAAAGTCAATCGTGTTAAGGTTGAAACACGCTGTAGACCTACATAGACCAGCTAGGAACTTAGCTGTTGGCTTATTTTTGGATGGAGGTCATCAGATATTGCCACAGCATAATGGAATCAAGTTGTAAATATACCCCTGCGCTGTGTGTAAGTCACACTGTCCAGACTTACTTGGTCTTTCCAGGTTTGCATAAGATTTCTTGCTCATCAAACTGAAGATCAGATGAGCAAATAGGCTGCTTATGCCCTCACATTCTAAAGTTGAGATTCGCACCTTCCCATTCCTCCAGTGCCCTTACCAGAGTCCTGCTTCCTTCCCAGCCCTTAAGCCCTGGGTCCCCTGTCCATCGACCCAGAGCTAAACAGGTACATTCTCCAATATGCACAATTAAAGAGATTGATGGCCCATTAATAGAGGCACCTAGTATCAGCTCATCTGAAATTAAGTGGGAGATAGTGTGTTAGGGCTGTGTTTTGTTAAGCAAGCAAAATGTAAAGCCTTCGCATCTTTACTGATTGATTAATGACCTTTTAAAGGACCCTGCTAAATGGAACAATTGAAGAATGTGGGAGCAATTAGGAGGCTTTGCAAGGCAGTTCACTTATCAAAATGACTGGACAAGATTTCAGCTGGATCATGGCCCCTTATACCTTAACTACTGTCAAATGGCAGCCAACAGCCCCAAGAAGACTATTTTAGGCACATCAGCAAAATGTCACCCTGAACTTTTAGCAGCAATTACAGGCATTACAGATATCGGCCACATCGAGGTTTGGACCGCACCTCCCCTCCAGGAGCTTCGATCTGCACACCCCGGCGGCCCGGCAGATCCTTTCCCCGCCACGCATTACAGGCCCTTGCTCTTCCATTAGCTTTTTCCAGATAAAAGTCACTTTCTGGAAAGGGTAAAAGCGAGGCCAGCTCGAGCGATGCGGCCCTTTGTTCCAGTAAGATTTCCTGTGAAACGGCAATTACGAACGTGCACCAGGTAATTCAGGGAAACCAAGCTAAAAACAACCACAGCACTTTGAACAGAAATCTCGTCCCGAGGATTTCCTTTGCCTTTCCTTTTTCCTCCTCCGGCTTTTCCGTTTGATAAAAACATGCCTGTTCCTTCTGAGGCTGCCCAGAACTTTCTGCTGTTGATGGAGAAAGGCCCTTCTCAGCGCAAAACGTCGGGCACGTGTGCTGAGTGGCGTCCGAGCAGCCCAGGGGTCCCGTGCTCAGGCTCTCCATGGACAGAACGATGCTCTCCGTTTCTGGACCAGCCCGGCTCCCTGGCCCACAGCAGGAGATGGGAGATTAAATGCTCCCTCAAATGTATTTGCCATACAGGTCTGTTTTTAAAAGCACCACATGCCAAGGACATCACCAAATTTGATCGCTCCCCTCGGTATGATAAAAGTGAGTGAACTCACTTCTGACGGCTTGTGATGGCAAGATTTTCATTTTTTAAATTCATGGATCGCTTGGGAGGGTTGCGAATCAGGCCGTATTCAGCATTCATCTTCGCTGATGGCCTCTGAGTCTGTCCCAGGCAGACAGGTACCGTAGATGAAGTCCCCCGCTCCTGCCTCCGGCCCAGGGCCATCCTCCACTCCAGATTAAGCAGATGGAATTCTATGTTGGCTCACCAACAGAGGCTTCAAGAGCCAATGCCAATGGGGCTCAGAGCATGCGTGGTTTCTGTAGGCTGTCTGACGCTTCCCCACTCCTCCCTCCAGAGCTTGCTGCTTCTGAGAGCCCTCTCCCCCACATCGTGCGGTTTGCCACGTCCTCTGGATGCCTGGGATCTTTAAAAAGTGAGGAGAAACGCTTCATCATGACATTGGTCTTGGCAACAATTTCACGGATATGATACCAATCATAATTGCTCGTAAGCCACAAAAGCAAAATATAAAGTGTGACTGCATCAAACTAAAAAGCTTCTGCATGGAACAGGAAGTAATCCGCAGAGCGAAGAGGCAGCCTACGGAATGCAAGAACGTATTTGCCAACCATGTCCCAGAAAAGGCCTTTATTTCCAAAATATATAAGGCATTTCTACAACACAATAGCAATACTACTACTACTAATAATAAATCGACTACAGTTTTGAATAGAGATTTTCTCCAAAGAAGGCATCCAACTGGAGACCTAGTGCATGAAAAGATCATCAACGTCACTCATCTTCAGGGAAATGCAAATCAAAACCACAGGGAGGTATGGCCGCATACCTGTTAGGATGGCTACTATCAAAAAAACAAAAGGCAACACATATTGGTGAGGATGTACAGGAGTGGGAACCCTCCTACACTGTTGGTGCGAATGCAAGCTGGTGCAGCCACTCTGGAAAACAGTATGGAGGTTCCTCAAAATTTAAAAATAGGGCTACCCTACGATCCAGCAATCGCACTACTGGGTATTTACCCTAGAGAGGTGAAATCAGGATCTCAAAGAGACATCTGCACTCCCATGTTCATCTCAGCCTTGTTCACGATAGCCAACATGCGGGAACAACCTCAATGCCCATCAGCGGGGAATGGATCAAAACCATGTGCTGTGTACATAGCATAGAATATCATTCAGCCTCGACTGTCCTCTACCAATCTCCCTGCTATTGGTTCCTTTTCAGAATCCTCAGATAGCTGTTATTTTTCTAGAGTTTTAAGTGAAGGCAGTGGGAGACGGGGGCTGTATTGGGTTCACTCTGTGACTCCTTCCTTCCTAACTTGGGTCTTTTAAAATAGAACACAGAGTTATTTTAACACCCCCACGATCGACACCATTAATAGGCCAGTGACCCGCTTCCAGTGTTAAAAGTGATAAAGAAAATTTGATAAATGCTCTTGAGTGAGAGCTGCGTTCTTTTTTAAAATTGAAAACAGTGTAGAAGGGCCATAAGCTGAATCACTCTTTCCTGAGCAAGGCTAACATCCAGATCATGTCTGCTTGGGAAAGCAGAGGAAAATACCCATCCCCACGTTTGTCTTCAGGGCTGATCTTTGGTCCCTAGACATTCCAGCCAGCTAGCAACATAACATGTGTTAAAGAGAGGATACATACTTAATATGTGAGACACAGCTCGTACGCTGCCAAAATGGCACTCAATCTAAAATATGTTTTCAAAGTGACAAAATCGCCCTGAGCACATGTACAAGCTGATAGAAACACATCAGAAAACATAATAAATCTGGAAGGGCAAAGAAGGTTGTTGGGCTCTGGACTAGAAAAATAGATGCTCCCAATCCCCAAATTTAGGATGCTTAATTTTTGGCAACAGATCAATTACTGCTAGATATAGCTGCACACGCACGCATACACGCGCATGCACACACGCACACGCACACTCACGCACATGCATGCACACACACGCACTCACACACACGCACATGCACGCGCACACACACGCACGCACATGCACACACAATCACTCCTAAAATCCATTCAATACAAAACGTTTTAAAATAAAATGTCAATAAAAAGCAGAATTTGGTGGATTGTGCACATAATTATTCCACTCAACAGATAATAAAAAGCAATTCAATTAATTAACAGAGGCGAATAAGCCAATGAACAAAGGGACTTGCCTCGTGGCCTTTGTTTCAAAGCAAAGGTTGGAAGGAGGGGCTGGAAAAACACAACAGTCCTCCACAAATCTAGAACCACAAGACACGAGCTTCTGCTCCTTTGGGTTCTCCATCCATCGCAGGTGCAGGCTCCCTAAGCCCAGGGAAAGCCAGCGACATGGCTGTGCTCTGGAGGCCAAAGGACTAATGAATTTAAATGTCTTCCTGGGACATTAGAACAATACAAACACACACACACACACACACACACACACCCCACACACAGTTTTAAATCATTATTGCACAGCAAACATTAAAAATAAGCTGCCCGTTAGTAAGAAATAAATATCTCATTTTCCTCTTCCTGAGATTTTAAACGTGTATTTCTCAAATTGTTTTATTTTAAATAAGGCACATGATCAAGAATTTTAGATGGGTTTTAAGGAAATAGACCCTAATATCTGAAAGGGACACTTGCCTCCTCTCCTCATCTAGATGTTGGAAAACTTCGGGGGAGAAAAGTACTTTTCTGGGCTAGCTCAGGGGGTCCACTAACAAGCTTGCCCTTGAAAGGTACTAATGAGGGTCAAGGACTGACCTATGAGTTGAAACCCACAGAGTCATGTTAGCTCTATGGTTTCAACTCTCTGACCTTTTAAAGCCTTTTACTTACACTGCTCAAAAGAAGAAAAATGATCCAGTTCTCATTTTTTCTTTATTCAAACAGCTCATTATTTCAGCAATAAAATTTATAAATTGCATATTAGGTGTCTGGCACAGGGATCCCATAACATCAGAGAATTTCTGGGCTCGGGGATCTAATAGGAGAGACAGATATTAAAAAATAATTAGGCAGTACTTAACCTAATTATAGTAGTGAGAGGTCACTAGCAAAAGAATACATCATGGGAAAAGGAGACATAATCAGGAGCTTAACCTAGTTCAGAGGTCATAGGTCAAGGAAGTCTTGCTTGAAGAAGTGAGTGCCTCCCAGGACTAGTGGGGGTGTGGACATTATCCAGCTCCAGGGGTAGAGAGACCATTCCAAGTACAGATTATTGCTCATGGTGGGGAAGGCAGCATGCATGAGCACACAGAGTAAAGCCAAAGGCTAGAAACGCTCGGAGGACCGTATGGGGACTTCAAGGACAGATCCATCAGAAAACTACTTACTTTTCTCATTCATCGATATTAATTAATGTTTTCAAACGTTTCAAATGCTATTTTCCAGCCATTATTCTGGATTCTATCCTATAGCAGTCCACAGGCTGCCATGGTCCCGCTATTAGGAAGTTCACATTCTCATTTCAAGCTTGCCAGTAGGTTCCTTAGCCAAGTGGGATCTTAAAAGTAAGAGAAAACTTCTCAACATATTTGTGTGAAGAGTCTCAGCTCAGTCAGCATGGGTGTGTTGCTGCTCAGACCTTTCCCCATTTCTCACTCCAACCCCCCGGCCGCGTTCATGCAGACTCTGCCTTGTGACTCTGTCCCTTCTCCCTCTTGGTCATACCCGGCTCGGCACTACGTTTGCAGGTCTGTCCATGTAACAAGCTGTGCCTCAAATCTTGAACGAGGTGTAGTCCTCCACAGTGTGCACCTGCCACATCCTACCTTCCATCCCCGTGTCTGGTTATGAGCCATGTGAGGACTTTGCTGGTGCACGTGGCCATGAGTAGGATTGCCAGTTCTAAGCATCTTCACGCCATCGGCTTGACGGAGTCACGGTTGCCTGCTCATTGGGTCTTTGGGTCAGCAGTTCCTAACTGCTGTGTGGTCCCCACATCCTTGCTGGCAGGGATGACTGGGACCAGCAACTCAACATCTCCCTTCCTCATACAGAGCTACCCCACTTTATTTCCCATTTCTCGGATTGCTAAGTGCTTGGGAGACTGGGACTTCTCTTTTGTAAGTCCAAACCTTTGTCCTTTTTTCTAACGGAGTTGCTTTTTAGTTCATGCTGTTTTGCCAGAGTTTCTTTCCGTTCTCCGTCAAAATGTCTCATTACAACATTGCGATATCTGCTGTCACTTTTCTTTCATGTGGGGTCTTTCGTCCACAGACAAGCCCCTTTTTTCTTCTATTTTATGCCATAAACCTCATCTCTTTGTTTGTCTTACAGGTTGCAGTTTTCAATTTGGTTTAAAAAGTGCTTTCTCCCCCTAAAGCCAACATTCTTTCGATAACTTTATAGCTTATTTTTCACACTTTGGACTTTAATCCATCTGGCGTCAACCTTTTAATATGATGTGACATAGGGATCTTTTTTTTTTTTCTTAGTGTTCTTCATAATGTGAGCTACTTTTCTCAACAGCATCTACTAAATAAAGCATTCCCCACTGATTCATGCTGTCATCTTCATTGGGTATTAAGTTTCCGTGCGCACACGGGCCTGTCTCTGAGCTCTAGGCTTGCTTCTGAATATTAAAGACACATTCTGTGAAGCTTCCTTTTCCAGATGTTCGGCTGCTATTCAGAAACCACCTTTGGTGCTGGGACCTCAGGACATGAGGAATGGCCTTTGGTCCCATCCCTTGGACAGTCACTGTGGGAGTGGGCATGGTGGGAGACCTGGAAGTCACTCCCTCCCACCTTGGAGCTCCAGCAATAACTTCACTCCACCCAGAAGTGGCTTCATCGTAGAACTTTATTCCACTAAACTCTAGCTGCATTTGTTCCCAAGTCAACCTTCCTGAAGCTGGATTCCCCAGATGGCCCATGACCCTGCTCAAATATCACCAAAAAGATGGGAAGTATGACCGAGCAAAGTCAGAACAGGAAGAAACTGGAGCCTTAACTAATTATGGTTAAAATATCTTCCTTTTGGAAACTTCACAAAAATGGGTGAAACTTCATTACGGTCGCTTCCAAAGCCCTGGAAAGAACGCAGGCCCCCAGTGTCTGACCACATACCCACCTGTCTCTGACTCACCTCCAAGCTCACTCCCTCCTTGTCCACACCCTATAACGTAAGTCCCCTGAGTACAGATCAGTATGCTCTATCCCATCAGCACCGCCAGCCATGCCCAGCACAGGTGGACAGGAGTCGGTCTTTGTGAAATGAGTGGGAAATACATGTGTATCTGTCACGTGGTGAGTGCTCAATCGATGCTTCTTAATATTATTACTTTTATATCCCCATCATCACTGGTGAGAAGGAGATTTGAAAAGAGAATGGAGAGAGTACCTCTGTCTCTGTAGGCGGCTGCCTCCCTCCCTCCCTCGCCCCCACATACCATGGAAATGATATGTTATTAATAACCACTGTGCATTTTCCACCAAGTAGATTCAGGTGGGCGATGCTAAAAGAAAATCTTGAACTAAAGGCTCCATGGGTGTCAAGCTCCAGTTCCTTAGCAGGCTACTGACTAAATAATATGTTGGCCCTTAGGCAGATATTCAAACTAAAAATCCTTCAGCCGGGCGCCCTTGTGTTTCCAATCTCATCTTACCTCCAAAGAAGGAATGTTACAATTAGCAATTCAGAAACTCCTTTACATCTTAGTAACCATGCATAAAAATTAATTCAAGCAAAACCTAATTTAGAATAATAATAACACAGTTTCCTAATGTTTCCTACATTAATTATGGTTAAGACAGTTACTATAGCAGCACTGTTGGAATTTATTGAAAATAATGTAATTCACTATAGTGCAAGTTCTCTTCTGAGAATGCTACTATTTGTTTAAGCAAGAGAGAAAAAAACAGGAAAGTACCCTCTGTTTCCTTTGAACTAATTTAAGGTTCAATGGCAGACACACACAAAAGTAATAAAGTGTTGTTTGCTCTGAGGGGAGGTGGTGGTGACCTCTGTTTTTCATGATTAGATTAGTTTAAAATCTGCTCTCTCTGCCCCATCTTTTTGCTTATACTCAGGGAATAAATATATATGGGCTTGACAGGGGAAGGGAATACTGTATCTTGTGGGCAAGCTCCTCCCTCCTGGGGACCAGAATGACATCAAGCTCGCTCTGTCCCTCGAGGTTTCCCAAAGAGCAGAAGCCAGATCACAGCAAGCTGCCAATGGGGGGGGGGGGGGGGGGGGGGGAGGTGGTGAAGTCTGGAAAAATGTGAAGGGCAGGGGATCCCGCACAAGCTTCTTCATGCACTCACCTCTAAGCCCTTGCATTGTGGTGCACGTGGCCCCTTTGGACCCGCAGCTCTGATACCCCAGCGCTGTGCAGGGCCGGCCAGGTTGCTGATGCTATGAGTCCCCCATGGCAGAACGCAGCGAGAGAGCAGCAGGACAGACCTGGGTTCAAATCCGTGCTCTGCTGAGGACTCGCTGGCTCACCTCTGGAGATAAGGTGACTTCCCAGCAGCTGTTTCTTCTACTGTGACATGGTGTCTCTGTTCTGGCAGTAGCGACTTTGGGGGCTGGGTCACTCCCTGCCCTGGGGCTGCCCTGTGCATGGTGGGCTGTTAGCAGCATTCCTGGCCTCTAGCCACCAGATACTAGGAGCACCTGTCAAGTCAGGACAACCAGAAATGTCCCCAGCTGTCACCACGTGTCCCCAGGAGGACAGATGCACTCATAGTCTGGAAGCACAGGACTGTGAAACAGAGACGGTCAGAGCAGCTCCCATTACAGAAGGGAAATGAGGGGCACCAGCCCCGGACAGGGCCCCCGTGAGGGCAGGCTGCTCCTGCAGTCCACGTGTGTGTGCTGAGTGCATTTAGGGAAAGCCCTTGGGCGTGGAGGAGCTCCTCTAACATGGTTATGACAATTCCTCCTTGACTGATTAGAGAAACCGAACTTCTCCCCCCCAATACTTAAACACCCAGATGTCTTAGTTAATAAAACGGAGAAGCTTTGTCTCCACACACTCACCACCATTTCCACATAATTGAGAGAACTTTGGTCCAGGCGATACGAGCCGTGTTTCAAGTGAGACGTTCTCCAGGTGAACAGGACAAGTGAGGCTGATTATTCCTGGCAGATGCATCCGGGCCAACCACTCAAAACAACTCTTTCTGTAAGGTATTTTCCCTTTTGCTTTTGTGCTCACTTGGTAGATGGCCCTTTCTCCTTTCCTGAACCTCTTTCTTTTTTCCCTTTTAGGTCACCAGACAATTAAAAAAATTTTTTTTAATTAAAAGAAAAAAAAAACAGTATTTGCATTTTCTAGTTCCCTGGAGACATACTTTAGCCCTGCTGGGAGTGCACATCTCAAATATTGGCTGGTCCCACATACAAACCAAGTTCTATCTCTTCTTGGATTCTCTCACTAAAAATTCTGCCTACACTTCATACGAGGTTGGGGTTCAGACATGATTTTTAAAACCCATTTAAAAACCCACTATATCAGTGATTTTTTTAAACAAACTTAAATGTTCTATTTTGACACGATGGTGGATTCACACCAGGGTATAGCAAATAATACGAGATCCCCTGTGTTCTCTGCCCACTTTCCCTCAATGGTGGCATCTTGTTGAACTGCCGTGAATCTCACACCTGAGATGCTGACGTGTACTAAGGATGCAGAGTGTTTCCATGGCGGCGAGATTCCCTCATGTCGTCCTTGATAGCTGCACCATCTGCCCACCTACCCCTGACCCCTCCTCAGCCCCTGGCAACCACTAACCCTGTCTCCATTTCTGTGACTTTTTGTCATTTCAAGAAGCTTCTATGGTGGAGTAGTGTAGCATGTAACCTCGGGGGGTTCTTACTCAGCACGGTTCTCTGGAGATTCATCTATGTTTTTAAGTTTCAATAGTTCATTATTTTATTTTTATCACCGAATGGTATTCCACAGTCTTGTTAAAAAGAAAACCACAGGCCCCAAATGGAGTCACTTAGTCCAACTCGCCAAACGGGGCCTAATACCTAACCTGACTACAGCTCCAACCTCCCCCCGAAATGCAGGTCTGTCAGGAATTTTCTGGTCCACACCGCTGAGGCCACCTGTCCCAGGCGCTCCTCCTCCAAAGGAAAATGAGGTCACCCACATGGTAAGACCCCCTGCTCTTCTCCCTAAGGGAGGATGACTTTGCCTGAAACAAGGCTTTCCTCCCTTTTGCCAACCGACCCATCCTGTCCCATCCTGTTTCTGCCTGTGAAATCCTTCCGTTTTGTCCAGCTCTGGGGAGCCCCCTCGACTCGCGAGGTGGGATGCTGCCTGATTCATGAATCGCTTAATAAAGCCAATTAGATCTTCAAATTTTCTCAGTTGAATTCTGTTTTTCAACAGTCCAGATGAGCCAAAGTTTGTTTGACCCTCACCCATGAGAGCGCATGTGGGGGGTTTTCCCTCAGTTTTTGGCTATTATGAACCAAGCTGCCATGCACATCCATACACAGGATTTGTGTGAACAGAGGTTTCTATTTCTCTGGGATAAGTGCCCACGAGAGCCATTGCCGGGTAATATGGTAACTGCATGTTTCGTTTTATAAAAACAAAACAAAACAAAAACAAAAACAAACCTGCCCAGCTCTTCCAAGAGCATCTGGCCCATCTTAGATCCCCAGCAGCAACGTTGGGGGGTCCAGCGTCTCTGCACTGCTGTTGCCACTTCTCAGAGCTTAGCGGTTCTAATAGGTGTGTGGTGATGTCTCCTTGTGCTGATCTCATGGTGGCTTCAAAGTGCATTTTCCTAATGGCTTGTGACGGGAAGAACTATGTCCCACGCTGCGTGTTCTCTTGGCTTAGATGTCCCTGCGTGCCTTTCATTTTCTAGTGGGATTATTTACAGCTGAGTTTGGACAGTTCTTTCTATATTCTGGATACTCGTCCTTCGTCAGAGATGTTTTCTGAAAATGGGCGCCCCCACTCAGAACTTTTCATTCTCTTTAAAGGGCCTTTTCAGAGCAAAAGTTGTTTTTTGTTTTTTCTTTTTATTCTTTTTTTGGAGGAAGTCTAGCTGTCTTTAAATGACTTTTGCATTCATGTCAAGAATGAGTTGGGCAAATTCATGACACTATTTCTGAGTTCTCTGTTCTGTTGATCTTTAGCTTTACAATACATCTTGAAATCAGGTAGGCTGACGCCTCCAACTTTTTTTTTTTTTTCAAAATCGTTTTAATTATTTTATTCCCTTTGCCTCTCCATATGCATTTTGGAATAATCTGGTCTATATCTACAAAAATCTTGCTATGATTTAATGGGAATTATGTTAGACCTGCCTATCAGTTAGGGAAGAAGGGACCTTGTCACAAGGCGAGTCTTCCTGTCCATGAACATGGTATGTCTCTCATTTATTTTGATCTTTGATTTATCTCCACAGTGTCTATACTTTCCAGCAGACAAGTCTTATTCATACATTGTTGCATTCCTACGTATGTGTTTTAGCAGTTGCAAGTAGTATTGTAGTTTAATTTTGATGTCCACATGTGTGTCATTAGCATTGTGTTCTGTATTATGTATAGAAATAAAATTGATTTTTGGATGTTTATCACATATGCTGCAACCTCAACAAGCTCACTTATTAGTTTTAGGAGATGTTTTGTAGATTCCTTTGGGATTTGCTAAGTGAACGATCATGTCCTCTGCAAAGAGAGCAAGTGGAGGGGTTCCTGGGTGGCTCAGATGGTTAAGCATCTGCCTTTGGCTCAGGTCATGATCCTGGGGTCTTGGGATCAAGCCCCACGTTGGGCTCCCTGTTCAGTGGAAAGTGTGCTTCTCCCTCTCCCTTTGCCTCTCCCCCTGCTTGTGTGCTCTCTGTCTCTCTCAAATGAATAAATAAAAAAAATATTTAAAAAAGAGAGGCAGTTTAATTTTTTTGTTTCTTATCTGTATGTATTTTATTTTATTGCATTATTGCATTGGGTGCTACTGCTAGCAATATGTTGAATGAAAGTGGTGAGAGCAGATATGTTTCCCTCACTCTAAATATTAGGTAAAAAACATTCAGTCTTTCACCATCAAGTACAAGGTTTGCCATAGGGTTTTGTTTTGTTTTGTTTTTTTCTGTACATTATTTTTTTCATGTTGAAAAATCCCCCTCTACCCCTGTTTTCAGGGGTTTCTTATTTTTCTCCCCATGATTAGGTGTTGAGCTTTGCCAAATGCTTTTTCTTTTGAATTGTTATCATTGTGTGGTTTTCTCCCGAAGGCTGTCAATGAGGCGGGTCACATTGAATGATTTTCAGACTGTGAACCAGTCTTGGGGTGCATTACAGCCTATGGGCCTCTCTGCACCTTTGCTGGCATTCATGAGGAACTGCTAAAGGTTTTCTGTGGTCTGCAGAAGAGCCCTTGCTTCCTAAGTGTTCTGTCCTCTGCTTTCCTGCTCCTCTGGTCAGAGAGAGCAGACATTGATGGGAGTGGTTTCATTTGCACTTGTTAGTGCTTCCAGGATGCTGGCTTCTCAAGCACTCAGTCTGGGATACATGAGGCCCAGAAAAGACCCAGAGAATCATTTCTGACCCTGCTGTTCCTGGAGGTGGCTTGGTGGTCTGCCTCAGCTCTCCATCTTGCAGAGCTTTCTTGTGTTTGAGACACGTATATATCAGGGTTTTTACTAATTGGAGCAGGAGGAATGGGGGCAGAATACAACTACTCCATTCCCCAGAAGCAGAAGTGTGATGATACCACATCACATTCAGTGAGAAAATGCAGCCAGATATACCCAACCCGAAGACTAGCTGTGCCGTGAGCTGCCAGACACCTAACTTGCTCTCAACCTCAGTTCCCACATCTGTAAAGGGGACACTCCTAGAGCTTCCACGGGGACAAGCACCAGGTACCAAGACTCAGGTCCATCCTGTTGGCCGTGATCCACCATGACCAACGTCCTCTCAAAACTAGGGCGCATCTCCTCTCTGCAGAGCATGTTGTTTCCCAAAGCACTGCCCAGCAGGAACGTAATAAGTACGGGAGTGAGGGGTGCTGTCCACCAGGAGGCCCACATTGCTCTCAGTATAAGCACAATTGGGTCAGCAGACTCAGGGACACAGCAGGATAGCAGAAGTACAGGAACTCGGCATGGAGGGAGGCACCCCAGGCCTGCTGCATGGGGCTCTGCAGTTGGACAAGCCCCCCCACAGGGTCTGCACGTGCACACTGGAAGCTGAAGTGTGTTGGGTGTAGAATTTGTAAGAGACTTTGGAGATGAGCAGGATGGGAGCTTCTGGGTCTTCATGGCAGCCTCAGTCCTCCCTCAAAGCAGAGAGCCACTGGCCAGTGCAACTTGGTCTCTGGCCACTGGGGAGATAGGACAGCAAAGGCAGGGGCCAAGGCAAACAGCCAGGAGAAGAGGTAGGAGAGGTTCATGTCAAGACTCAGAGGTGGAGGGGGCGCCTGGGGGGCTCAGTCAGTTGAGCATCTGCCTTCCGCTCAGGTCATGGTCCCAGGGTCCTGGGATCGAGTCCTGCGTTGGGCTCTCTGCTCCGCAGGGAGTCTGCTTCTCCCTCTCCCTGTACCCCTCCCCCTGCTTGTGCTCTCTCTCTTACTCGCTCACTCTCTCTCTCAAATAAATAAATAAGAACTTAAAAAAAAAAAAAAAGACTCCGAGTCGGGGAAAGGAGGGCAAAGGCCCAAGCGCCTCGCTGGAGCAGGTGTGGGACGGGCCCCTCCCGCCCCGCCCCACAGGCTGTGTCTCCTCTGCCCTCCCCCTGGACTCCCCGTTCCTTGGACTCAAGGACACATTTGAATTCACTCTCTTTTCTACCCACTGCCTACTGTGGGTTTGTTTGGCAATTAGTTCAGATTCATTTTCCATGGTGGGAGCTCATGAGTGACCTTTAGGCTCACCCCACATTTGCTTGTGGCTTGGATGTGAACGCGAAGTGAGTGAGTATGCACAAGGAGCTGCCCCACTGGGGAAGCAGGAGCCTCCCTCTGGACAACACAGTTGTGGGGGGTCACGTCATTTGCAAACCCCAAAGAATGCAGGTGGATCACCCATCAGTCTGGCTCACCTTGAAAACAGAGATGGGAAAACAATCAAGGAGGGAGACAATCCTCCCTGGCGAAGCATCTCACATAGCGAAACAGAGTCCCCTGCCCTCTGCCCGGCTCCGGAGCACGGAGGCCCGCAGCCTCGCTCAGAGAGCCACGCTGGCTCCGGGAGGGAGGCACTCCCGCTCTTTGTACAGAGAAGAAGGCTGAGGCCACCCAATGGAGAGGAAGTACTCCTTCCTTCTTCATGGGAGGAGGTGTGAGGCTCACAGACTGGAGAACAGCAACCTCTGCGTGGCTGCAGTCAGAGCATCCCGGAACCGGGCTGATCTCCCGGGGATGCGGACAGCAGTGGCCGGGGGGAACCGCGTCCGAAGCGAACTTGCACCCTCTGGCCCGGCTTGAAACCGGCCACCTGTGCAAAGAGCAGAATGGAGCGACCGGGACACATGCCAGCTTACTTGTGCAAAGCAGCTTTCCTTTTTTGTCAGGAACGTGAAGACCCTGTCTACAAAATAGGAAAATAAGACATGAAAGCAAGAGCATGGGTCGAAGACAGGTCTTGTAACTAAATAATTTAGTGTTTAAACCCAGGAATTCCCCCCAGAATTTTTCCTTCCAGTTATTCCCTGGGCATCGTCTCTAACGAGTTTGTTAGACCAAAGGCACCAGCAACTGATAGTTACCACCTGTGGTGTGGGACCCAGGGCCTTGTTCCTTTGATGTCCTTGAGCTTCACAGAATCAGGTGTCCAGGGGGTGTCCTCTGGTTTGCAAATTCAGCTCACCCAGTGAAGCTGCATTAGACTTCAACCATTTGGAAGTTGGAACTGCAAGTGAAATTGTCGATTCATTATTCATAAGACAGAAAGTTAATATTCAGAGAACATAAATCAGCACAGAGTGCAGTGACGAAGGGGGATTCCCTGAGTCAGTCTGTCCCACGGCCGCAGTCTGTGGTGGCCCTTTCAAGCCTCCAGGTTCTAAAAGAAACAAAGAAGAGAGGAAAGAAGACATTTGAACTGGACAGGAAATCTAGGAGGAACAAGAGGGAACACACCCCCTCCTTGGCCCGTGTCCTGCCTTCGTTTTCCCAGTTGCCTCCAATTTGTAGTCTGTGTGTGTTTCTGAATTCATGGGTAAACACAACTATGGCACACACGCTTCCCATTATTGTCCGCATTCGATTCATGAGAAGAAACACCTCCTGTGACGGGCCTCTGTTCAGCGCTCCTCTGTGTCCTTCCCTCTGGCAGTCACATCGGGAACCATTCTTCACGACGCCGGGTTTGTGAACAGGAGAGCAGTTTATCCAGCATCTCTGGAAATGGCTTCCCTGCTCCCTGTGACTCGGCAATCTCTCCACCTCCTACCTCTCCACAAGATCGCTGTGTAGTCAGAGCGTTAAAAAGAGATGACAAGAGCATTCTAGAATTTTCTGTGGCAAAAAAAAAAGGATATTTAGCCAAGAGAAAGGAAAACCTATAGGACTATCCCCAAGCCAGAAGGAAGACTGACAGCCCCAAATGATAGAGCCCGACATGCAGGAGAGGTAAGCCCACTCCTCGACAGCCCTGGTAAGCCAGCCTTGGTCCCCCACGCTCTGAAGTGCTGGGATTGGCACAGGGATTTCGATCTGAAAGCAAAGCTTTCACGTGAGCTCTCCCTCCAGGACACCGCACACATGATTAGAAGCTCCAGCTTCTGCGGATGCTCTGGCGGTGCTGGGAATAGCTCTCTGCACCTCAGCCTTATCTGAGTTATGGCCAAATAAAATAAACACAAACCCCCTCAAGAAGCCCAACGCACACCTCACACCCACTAGGGATGGCCACTTTCCAGAAATAGAAAACAAGTTTTAATGAGGATGGGGAGAAATTAGAATCCTGTGTGCTGTTGGTGGGAAGGCCAACTGGGCCACCATTGTGGAAAACAGGATGGATGTTCCTCAAAAAATTAAAAAGAGAGCTACCCTACGATTCAGTGATTCCATTTCTAGGTATATAACCCAAAAAAGAGAAAGCAGGCTTTCAAAGAGATACCTGCACACTCATGTTCACAGAAACATTATTGTATCAGCCAAGAGGTTGAAGCAATCCAAACGTCCGTAGACAGATGAATGGATAAAGAAAACGTGGTCTATCCATACAATGGAATATTACACAACCTTTAAAAAGAAGGAAATCCTGACACTCACTAAATCATGGATGAGCCTCAAGGACCTTATACTCAGTAAAATAAGCCAGACACGAAAAGACAAACACTGTCTTATTCTACTTATATGAAGTATCTAAAGTAGGCAAAAATTATAGGGACAAAAAGAAGAATGGTGGGTGTCAAGGGCTAGGGGCAAGGTGGCAGATTAGTGTTTAATGGGGACAGAGTTTCAGTGTTGCAAGATGGAAAGTTCTACAGATCTATTGCACAATAATGGGAAGCTAGTTAACACCACTGAGCTATATACTTGAACATGGTTAAGATGGCAAATTTATTCAGCCATCAAAAAGAATGAAATCTTGCCATTTACAATGATGTGAATGGAACTAGAGGGTATTACGCTATAAGCAAAATAATTCAATGAGAGAAAGACAAATACCATATGATTTCACTCCGATGTGGAATTTAAGAAACAAAACAGATGAACAGACGGGAAGGGAAGGAAAAATAAAATAAGACAAAAAGAGAGAGGGAGGCAAATCATAAGAGACTCTTAACTCTAGGGAACAAATTGAGGGTTGCTGGAGGGGAGGTGGGTGGGGGGTGGGACCCCTGGGGGATGGGCATTAAGGAGGGCACGTGATGGAATGAGCACTGGGTGTTACATGCAACTGATGAATCACTAAATTCTACCTCTGAAACTAAAAAAAAAAAAAGATGGTAAATTTAATGTTATGTGTTTTTAAACACAATTAAAAAAAAAAAGTATGCTGCCAGTTTTACCACAAGGTCTTTGGCAAGGCTCAGATACACCCAGGTCCTAGTTCTGCCTCCTAATTGTATAAATGTATGTAAATATGGGTAAGTCACCCTTTATAAACCCACTGGTTTTAGTTCGCCTAGGGTCCTGCCCCTCTTCCTCTGATAAAAACACATGCTTCTGGTTAGGGGACTACTGTCCCAATTCCACATGGTCCTACTTGGCTAACGATCAAGATTCTGAGCCACCGCCTCCAGGCTTAAGGCCAAGTGCATGTTCCAGGCTGGTGGTGGGACAGACACTTGGATTCAGGAGCAGGCATGTCAAATCATCACCTTCCCCAACAGTACACTGGAATCTGGGAAGAGAAGTCCTGTCCCCTTCTCTGGAATCCGAGCAGATTGGACAGTGTGAGCATGGAGCTCTCTGCAGTATGAAGTCAACAAAGGTGGACTGAGTCAAGGACAATGGGAGACACAGCTCAGGTGATGGACACGCCCCAAGGACCTAAACCAGCCCTGCTCTCCTTGCATTTTTGTTCTTGTCGATGCTGTTGTTTCATTTTTAATTTGTGAATGATTCTATCCTTTGTAATCAAGAGATTCCTCCCTAATAAGATAAGGCTTTGGTGAGAATTCAATGGGAAAATGCAGGAGAAACTCTCAGCACTGCTTGGATATTCTTGTTTTTGCTTTGTCATTCGAGCTCAATTGTGTGAGAAAAAGAGGTTACCTGGGAAATGAGAAACAGGGAAGAGGAGAAGGTGGTTTTGTACTGCAGAATTAAATAACCAGGGAGAGAGAGGAACTATTAAAATCCCGGCTATGGTAGAAAAGAGGTTCTCAAGTCTGGGCAAGGGGCAGGCAAGCGGGACCCATGCTTCCAGCTGGGTCGGGCTCCGTTCTGGTAGGTGCACCTGTGGGCTGCAAAGACAGAAAAGCAGTCCTGACCTTCACCCTGATCACTGTTAATGTTTGCCTGAGCAGGGAAAAGCAGCCCTCCCTGAAACACCCACCACTTCCGTCCATCTGATGCCTCTTCTCCCTGGCACACCGGCCCTCCACAGGCTCCACGGCCCCTAGGGATGGTCTGCAGCTACCGCCAATCAGAATAGGGAAAGTGGTAAGGAGCCCTTCTCCTGCGTTTATCGGAAATTGTCTTTCTCCTGACACAGGTTTTATATTTACACTGTACGGATATGCATCCTTATGGACTATATAGGATTGTTCAGCATGCCTCTAAATTGTGTACAGATGATTGCACACCTCCTATTCTGCTGTTGCTTGCGTTCGTCACTCATCATGATCTGTGTTGCTCTATGTGGATTAAGTCTCTGTTCATTTTAATTTCTCCTTAGTATTTCATTACATGAGCACACACTGCAATGTAGTCTCCATCCTCTGGCTGAGGGACTTTCCCTTCCCGATACTTTGTGATCACAAACAATGCACAATAAACACTCTGTTACTGTCTACCTTGTGGATGTGGGCCGTTCCTGTTGGGTGGGGAGTCCAGGAGCAGAGCTGCTAAGGGACAGGTGTGTGGGAGCTTGCCTTCGGTGGACGCGACAACCAGCCGTCCAAGCTGTGGGCACGCGCTTTGACTCCACGCCGGAGCAGAGGGGTGTCCTTGCCCTTTAATCTCACCAGTATCTGGCATCATCAGACCCAGTAACTTTCTGTATCAATCTGGAGAATATGAAATGTGATCTATTTATTATTTTAAATAAACAATTAAATTGATTGCTAGGGAGTCTGAGCATCTTTTTACACTTCTATTGGCCTTTTTTTGGGAATTCATAGCTTTGATCTACTTCATATCAGGGTGTTTTATATATTCTGGGTATTAACCATTTTTTAGTATGTTCATTGAAATGACCTTTCAGTTTTGGCTTGCCTATTATTTTCCTTATTATTGTTATTATTATTTTGCTCTTTTTGCACACAAGTTTTATTTTATTTTATTTTTTTAAAGATTTTATTTTTTTTATTTATTCATGAGAGACAGAGAGAGAGACAGAGGCAGAGGGAGAAGCAGGCTCCCCGCAGAGCAGGGAGCCCGATGCGGGACTCGATCCCAGGACCCTGGGATCATGACCTGAGCCGAAGGCAGATGCTTAACCGACTGAGCCACCCAGGCGTCCCGCACAAGTTTTATTTTAATTTATCCAACTTTTAGCTACAGAATCTGATTTTTTTCATATTGTTTAAGGATAGGTCAAAAAGCTACTTCGCTATATTTTCCTCTAATACTTAGGGCTTCTTCCCCAGAGTTAGGTCTTCAGTCGCCTGAAGCTGATTTTTGCGAGGGACATGAGGCCAGGAGCTGCTGACTCAGCCTCTGCCCCAGCACACACGACCAGCTGCCCCGACCCCTGCTGGGCGGTCTCCTTCCCGGTGACCTGTTGTCACCACTTCTGCCGTTTCGCACATTCTGTAAATAAAAGTGTCAGTTTCCAGACGATTGATTTATGTTTTTAATCCAGCTCAGGCCTGATTGGAAGGACTTTGTTTTCTTAAGCAGGAGATGAAATGGGAGGCATTTGCTGATGATCCCAGATGGGGGCCTAAGTTGAAGAGGCAGGAAGGAAGCACGTAGTTATGGAAACGTCATTTTTAAGTAACGAAGAGGGTAGAGGTGCCCACGTGGGGGTTTACGTAGCTAGACATCGCGTGGCAGGCCAGCAGTGGGGATAAATCACTTCTCCTCTGCCCATTTCCACTTTTCCCTTGGAGGACCAGCAAGGTCATCGACTCTGAGCCCAGGGGCGCGTTGGAAGTTGGAAGACAGAATGGTCAGGAGGGGCGCGTTACTCTGGGTTGTTGCTGAGGGTTCACCTGAGAGTTGTAAGCCTTCCATTTCCGTACCTGCTGGCTTTTACTTCCAGGTCACGCACCCGTGACCCTTTGTCCAGCCCCATTCATGGGGTCCCTTGAGATTCACTATCTCACCATCTGTTTTACTTTCTCTCAAAAAAGAGGCAGGGTTTGTGAATGGTGATGGCTTTCTGACATCTCAGCCCGTAGCTGCCCTTTTCTCAGAAATACAAAAAATAAATACAGATCTTCCTGGACGCGCGATGGGGTTACATCCCGATAAACCCATCCTAAATTGAAAATATTGTAAGTCAAAAATGCACTAGTGCACCTCACCTACCACACATCACCGGCTAGCCCGGCCAGCCGTGGACGCGCTGGGAACACTCCTGTGAACCTACAGCAGCGCATCATCTCACACAAAGCCTCTCTGCTAAGAGTATTGACTGTCTCACTGTCTCAGGTAATTATTGAACACTGTCCTGAAAGTGAGAGACAGAATGGCTGTTTGGGTGCAGGGCTGTGGTCCGAGTACCCACTGTCTTCGCTCGTGGTGGCGTGGCAGGCAGGGAGCGATTGTGGCCCAGCATCACGAGAGAGGATCAGACCACACATCACTAACCCGGGAAGAGATCCAAATTCCAAATTCAAAGTACAGTGTCTACTGAATGAATAATGCTTTTGTACCATCATAAAGTCAAAAGATCGTAAGTCAAACCCTCATAAGTCAAGGACCGTTTGTTTCGACCCAATCCCTGGGCCCCTTCGGGGATCACATGGTCTGCTTTCTCTTACCAGAACAGGAAAAACAAGCCAAACTCTGCTCGTGTCCAGCAAATCAGAAATCCTGATGGGTCACTAGGGGCTCCTATCTCTGTATTTATAAAGCAAGGACAGTGTTCCTGGTCCCACCTTCCCTCGTGGCTGTCTCTGGGCCGTGCCTGTGGGGTCCTGCGTTGGGTGAACAGAAGACCCTGCGTCTCTCCTAGAACTAAGAGCCACCCTGGCTCAGAATCGCACTTTGGTGGACAGCCAGCCAGCAAGTAGGGGGGGGATACCGAGTGCGGTTGCCCACGGATACCAAAGAAGGGCTTACAGATCTCTGGTTGGTCTTTGTCTCTGAATGTCCCTTTCATTCGCATCAAAGGAGCCAACATATGGCTTAGCCCAGAATGCTATTGTGCTTAACTGGGGTTTGTCCTAAGAGAACCAAATAATTCTAATGACCCTGTGGATTTCAACCCAGTGATGTTCAGTGCTGGGTGAAACCCAGAGAGGGTGAGTTCTGCTCCTTCTCTAGGTGCCACTTCCATAGCCCTGTCCCTTCCGTGGAGCCTAAAGCAGAGTCATTGGCGACTTCATTGGTGGGCACATGTCGGCCTCAAATACCCCTTGGCTCTCACAGTAAGAGTTGGCACTGACTATACCCAAAAGTTGTGGCTCGCGGTAACCAGGACTCTTGTGGGATCAAGGGCTGCCTGTTTCACGTTTCCAGCAAATGCTCTGTTAAAGGTGACACGTTTGTTATCACACTTTTATGTACATGCTAAAGAAATATTTTGCTACTCTTTGGTTTACAGAATAACTGCCTTTCAAATGTTGCTGAGGAGGTGAATAATCTGAGATTTATTTTGAGCATGATATGCAATAATTTTAAGTTGTGTGCCAAATCGTCTCTTCCTATTGACAAACTATAATCAGCCTTCAAAATAAATAAGGGCACACACCTGGACAGTGAAGTGAGATGCAAAGCCTTAATTTCCCACAGCTAGTGAGGAATGGAATCTTGCTTAGATATGAATAGGGAAACAGCAGGGCCATTAAATCTATATATTTAGCTCAGAGGAACATGGAAAAAATTGCCACACAAGATAACCGCCCTTCTCACTTCCCACCTGCATTTGTGAGTCCCTTTTCCATTAATGGGGAAGAAAAAACATTAACAAATATGTTTCTGCAAGCTGTACACAAAGTTCTGAAGTCTTCAAAATTCACTTATAGCGCACACTATCAGAGAAATGTGAGCGTGGAAAGTAATGGAATGACATCGTGCTATCAGATGGAAATGCGGCAGTAGATGGGGGCAGGAGGGGAGTGTGCGGCCCAGGGAGCAGGCATCCTGGGGGAGGGGAATCTCCTGGGGAAAGCTGTTGCTGGGCTCCACCCAGCCGGGAGTTAAGCTGAAGGCAGGACCTATGAGGAACGCCTGGCTGCTAATTTCCATCTTTCCCTCTTCCTTTGGATCACTCCGATTAAGACAAAATCCTCTCTAAGAAAGCTTGTCCCCCAGGACCTGCCATTCCCCCAGAGGAATTAATCAGGGCTTGCAAACTCTTTGCAAACAATCATCATTCAAAAAGACTAATGGTCAATCAGGGAGCCCTGCAGTCAGAACATCCTCTCCCTTCTATCCCTCTGTGGTGCTGGTCGGGAAAGTGGGGATGTTGTGTAACCTTGTTGGAAAATTCAAGACCGTATTCACTTAGTACATCACCTTGGGGTTGAATTAAGAAATGCACAAAGAAATTCCCTCACCGGGTTTCTGGCACAGCTGTCACGCCCAGTGTGACCCCCCCCCCCCCCCCCCGCCCCGCAACCACCTCTCCGTGTGCAAGGGCCCATCCTGGATTTGGAAGGATTTATCTCCCCGGGAAACACTGCCTTTTATTCCAAAGCAAGCCCTCAAAACGAGATACATCATTGTCACGCTCGCCAAAGTGACCGTCCCTGTCCCCTTCATGCATTTATTCCTTAACATACACAAGTTTTGTCTCCGATAAAGGAAAGGTCACTAGCACATAAACAGTTTATGTACAGCGAGTAATGGAATGAGAGATAAGGCCAAGAGGGAGATGGGCTTTTTGCTGCCACTTCCTGCAAGGTAACGAGACACATTAAAAATGCATTTAGCCCTGATAGGTTGAATTCATTTTCACTGGCATAAATAGAACAGATGAGCTATTCACATGTCTGAAGACCACCATATAGTGAAATATTGATCATCTTCTAATGGCTCCAGCAGGAGGGACCCATCATTTGTTTTCTCAGAGCAGTGGTGTTTGGTGGCACCAATAATGAATTATACATTACAGGCTCATATTCTGGACCCGGTTGTATTTACCTATCCAGGCCAAAGTCTTCTTTATCGAAGTTTAGAGGGGGAAAGAATATAGCTTTAAATTCATCATCTTTAGTAAACTCTGCACCAATGATGTGTATATTCTTTGGGTACTGGTGATTAGAACCCATGTTTGAGTCTTCTAGGATTACCAATCATAAATAATGTTTATTTGTGGTAATTTTTGTTTTTTAAAAGCAGGGATATATGGAAGTGGGCCACTCTTATTGTTTACCTTTGAAGTAGACTGTGGAGTGTTCAGCCCAGCCTCGGCTGCTGCGGGACTGGGTGGGGGGGTCCCCCGCCTAGCGGAAATTCAGCGAGCGCCCCTTCCTGGGCAGACGCACACCTATTGGTGTGGATTTCACTTCCTGGAGTTCCTTCAGAAACCCAAATTCAGAAGATTTTTCTTTTACTTCAAACCAGAGAAAATGCATCTTCAGATGAAGGATGATCCCAATCACCAAAATGTGACGTGCGGATGTGTCTGGACTTTGTGGTCTTCCACTCCAGAGAACTCTGAAGCTCTTTCTTGGACGCTCCAGATTTTCAGTGCACATAAAAGCGACCCCCCAGGGAAGGGGTCGAAGCCTCAGCCGAGGCACCACGATCTCTGCCCCTCTGCTGACTCCTCTCCACAGCCACGTCTCCCCTAATTCTTTGGGTGCCACTCCGAGGCTCCCCCCCACTGCCGTGGTCCTGTTTCCCTCAACCGTGTGATTTTTACCCTCTCGAACGTTCCCTCCTTTCCTGTCCCCTGTTGCTGCTGTGGGGCCGGCACCCCCGGACAACTGCCTCCCAAATCTCCACACTTGAACAGCGTCAATCTGATGACGGCATCGTCCTAAAGCTCCCCTCAGTGACTTCCAGAGTTGAAAGTCCTCCCCATGGCACACAGTCTGCCTGTCCGCCGGTCTGTCCAGGCTCATGGGACACTTCTTCCGGTTCCTCCAATAAGCATGAATGCATCCCTCCCACCACACCTGTTCCCCTGAGGCTCCCATCGTTCCTGCTAAACCTTGGGATCCCAGCATCACCCTCACCTCCTTGAGGAGGGAGGCGAGTCTTCTCCAGAGCACTTACCATGCCCTGACCTACGCTCTAGAGGGCCCGAACCCCCAATGGTATTTCCATACACCTGTGCCCTGGCAGCTCCATACTGAGGGACAGTGTCCGCCCGTTCAAAGCTGAGCTGTCCCCACACCCAGTGAAGCACCAGGTATATGCTCAGGGCACTGCTGCCAAGTGTAATAAACATGCTAACTTTACACTGACCTCTGCCTGTCCCGTCCTCAAAAGAATCTAAATGAGCATAGACACCTTATTAGACGTCTGCTAAAATTCCATTTTTGGCCCAAATACATGTCCAAAATAATCTAAAATCTACCAGGAATGATTTCTCTCCCAAGAGCTATATAAACAAGTCATCAGTTGAAGAAAGAGTGGGCACATAGTAAAGAGAAGAATAAACGATGTTTTCTTACCCAGAGATATTTAAAGAAACGTGCTAATTTACAAACAAGACGCGCCCGGGGGTAGTTGAACTGCCGCTAAGACCCCTCCCATCTGCTCTCAACCATTACGTTAGCATCCCTCCGAAGTCTTCCTGTGAAACCGTTCTAAGCATTTTTCATTCAACTTGCTGACACCTTTCAAGTCTTCAGCCTGAAAATGCTCCCAAGCTCCTCCTTCACACAGGAGTGCAGATTTTGACTCATGATTTTATAGCTCATTGTTTACCTGCGTGCTTTCTGTTTTGATAGCAAGTGCAAGAGAGATTCTATCGTCTCTGTTCCAGCATCTATGGCTTGCCCCATCATCCGATGCTTAGGGGCCAATGCTAAGAGTCAACAGGGAACATTCCAGGCAAATGGTTTGATGTGTAAGGCAGTGAAGACTTTTGGAGGAACAGAAACACACAAAGGGAAGATACCACAGAGATTCCCCTGGGAGATGCACCCAGAGATGCAGACAAGGACCACAGCCCCAAGGGCCCTGGGGCCATAGAAACACTGTGGGTCTTATCCTGATGTCAGCGGGGCCCATGAAGAGTGTGAGCAAAAAGAGTAACACGATCATATATGTATTTCAAAAAGATGATTACGGTTGGGGCGCCTGGGTGACTCAGTCGGTTAGGCATCCAACGCTTAACCTGATTCAGGTCTCCATCTCACTGTTATGAGTTCAAACCCCCTCTTGGGCCCATGCTGGGCATGGAGCCTACTTAAGAAGAAAAAAAAGATGATTGGGGTCAAAATATGCAGAAAGGACTTTGAGAAATAAGGATAAATGTATGAAAACCAGTGCAGTAACCCTTGCATTCAGTCATAAAATGTTAGGATGTTAGTCTCTCTCTCTCTCAAATGAATAAGTAAAAAATCTTTAAAAAATTTTAAATTTAAAAGGGGCACCTGGATGGCTCAGTTGGTTAAGCGTCTGCAGTTTGGATCATGATCCCGGGGCCTTGGGGTCAAGCCCTGCATTGGACTCCTTGCTCAGAGGGGAGCCTGTTTCTCCCTCTGCCTGCCACTCCCCCTGCACATGCTCTCTCCCAAATAAATAAATAAATAAATAATCTTTAAAAACAAATTTTAAAAAATGTTAGGATGTTAGGATGCCGGATGGGAGCGGTATGGAGATGGAGATGTAGGGAAATGGCCCAAGCACAGGGGACAGGGAGAGTAAAATCATCATCACCATCATCACCCGTAGCTAATACTTCCAGAGCACTCACTCAGAGCCAGGCACTATTTATATCAAGACCATTTCCAGATTTCCGGCTTCTGCGTAAGTGCGTAGCAATGCTGGGACTGTGCGGGGAGGGAAAAATCTGGGGCTGTAGGCTATAGGCTTGGCTGGGGAACACTAAGTTTGAGACACGTTGAGCCTTGTCAACAAGTGAACATTCTAGTAAAGATTTCAGAGTTGTTGGTATACAGAGGGAGGTTGAACCCATGAAAGCGGGTGACGTGGAGGTGATGAGCCAGGAACATCAGGGATGCACCCCGGGTCCTGGCGAGGAGCCACGTGGCATCAAAGGAGGTGGCACGGTGGCCTTGGATGTGCAGGAAGTGGGAGTCAAACCACCCTTGGCTCAAACCCCAGCCCTCCTTCTAATTTTGTTATGTGACATCAGAGAGGTTACCTTCCCTTTTCTGAAACAAAGACATTTTTATCTGTGAAATGGGAGCGATATTATCATGAGCGTTACCATCTATGGAGCACAGGGTCTCCCAGGACTCTCTACACAGAGCTATTTCAATCCCTCACTACTCTGAGCGTAAGTATTCCTGTCCCCAATACACAGATGAGGAAATCAAGGCTCGAGATTGGACTGGAGCCAAAACTTAATCTGAGCCTCTTGCTACTTGAAGTCCCCGCTCTTAGCTTCCACGCTGTCTCAGTGACTTAACCAAAGGAAAGTAGGATCCAACAACTCTCGCAGAACAATGTAATACCCAGTTGCCTTAGCTAAAACATTGGTTTTGTAGGGTTGCTGAGAGGTTTAGAAACACAATGTTGAGCAGAGTGGCTAGCATACTGTAAGTGTCCAATAACTGAAGGTCATCACCATTGCCAAAAGACGAACCATGAGAGACAATGGACTCCGAAAAACAAACTGAGGGTTCTAGAGGGGAGGGGGGTGGGAGGATGGGTTAGCCTGGTGGTGGGTATTGAGGAGGGCACATTCTGCATGGAGCACTGGGTGTTATGCACAAACAATGAATCATGGAACACTACATCAAAAACTAATGATGTAATGTATGGTGACTAACATAACATAATAAAATTAAATTAAATTTAAATAAAATGAAATGAAATAAACACAAGCTCGGTAAAATGCAGTGATTTCATTGAGAAGGTAGGGTCAGGACAGGAATTCATCATTTCCTAATACGGGCAGGAAAAGCCAAGACGGAATAAGCTTTTCTTGGAGCTGGGTCTTTCCGAGCGTAGGAACTGAGAAGTGAGAAGTGAGGCCACCATCCCATTCTTGCGGTCTCAGCCCAGTCCAGACGCCCAGAAAGGGAGCATGAGCCGGGGTGACCGCGGAGACCAGCCCGCATGGGCTAGACTCGCTGGGTGTCCACACTGAGAAGGTTCTGCAGATGGTCATGAATGTGGACATTCAGGACTTCATAGAAGAAGGACATTCCGGGCCTAGAAAAGATGCCGGCAAAAACAAAACAGATAAAATCAACCCATGCCCTGGGGAGGGATGGCTTATTACTCAGAAGTGCAAGTTTGGTGTTTTCTTCTATTTGTGGAACCAAACCCAGCTGGGTTTTCCATAATGAGCAGGGCAGACTCGGTGTCTAGCCGCATGATGCTCAGGCAGAATAGAAGTGACCCAATTCCTCCTGCAGGGCACTTGAATCCCTGTGGGTGGGGATGCTGTGGTCAGGTGTCCGCAGCTCTCGATGCAGAAACAGCTGGGTCTGCTTGTTGGCCCGCAGGGAGCATGTTCTCTGGGCTCAGCTAGCCTGGCCTCCATGCCAGATTGGGTGGAAGAGAGTTTTAGCTCTTCTTTCTTTTCTCCTGGATGGGATGGTGACATCAGAAGCCACATGTGGGTCAGAAAGCCCAGGCTTTTTCCCTAACGATGATTCATTAAATTAAAAGTAAGAAGTCAAATTACCTACTGAGAAGCTCCCAAGTTAGTAATTACAACGTATTTTTTTTTTTACCGTTTTACTTGGGCAATGTGAGAGACGAAAGTTGGTGAAAGACTGTTTGATATTTTAATAGAAGGACTGAACACACATCTCAATACGCCATGTCATTTTTATCTTGCTTGTGTAAACTCTAAGTGCACAACCATTAATAAAACATGTAACGAATGAATGGCTCATAAAGAATAGAGTTTGTTTGTTGTAAGGCTAGAGGCGAATTCCCACTTTCACTTAAACCAGCTCCCTGAAAGAATCTCCCATCTCCTCTCTTTTATAGTTTTCCTCTGGTGGGGGAGGGGCGTGCAGATGGAAAGTGCGTCCCATCCCGTTCTCGGACTGATGGTTGAGAATTAGTTCTCCGAGGGAGGAAGATTCATGATGGCTCCTCTGGGAGGGGCCCTGTCCTTGCCCACTGCCGGTCCTTCCCTTGTCAACCTGGCAGTGGTACCTGTCCCCTAAGTGGGCTTTCCAGAACATTCCCAAGCAAAAGGGCAAACTTCAACCAGAGTCCCAGCAGATGGCACTGTTCCCTCTGGCTCGCACCAGCCCAGAAGAGGGGCCTGGGTGGGAGGGCAGCTGACTCCCGCGGGTCCACCTGGGGCGTAGTGGCCCTGGGCTCAGCCAGCAGAGGAAGGAGGTATGCATACCGCAGCAGGGTAAAGAGCTCGGGGATATGGTATGCTCGCTGGCCTGACTCTAGCAGGCTCAACAACTCTGTGGGTCTCGATTATATTGCCAATAAAGATGAGAAATTTTGCCCAAGGGCAAAAAGAAATTTCAGCAAAGGCTTCATTTGCATCCACAATTTTCTGGAAGATCATCCAGATGAAGTGAGAGAGTTTAAGTTAAGTCTTCTTACTTCCCAGGAAAACTCGGATGGTGGCCCCCTGATCTAACACGTCACCGCTCTTGCCACTGTTATGACTGTGGTTATTATATTCCTTCACGCAAATGCTACTTGGCTTGCTACAGGGGCCAGACTCTGGAACAGGCACGGGAAATCACAGATATTTATGACACGATCTCTAACTTCAGGAAATATACAAACGATTTTTCTTTTTTGGAAAAATAAAAGTAAATATAACAAAAACATCAAAATGGCACAAAGAGGGTATGAATAAATACCAAACGAAGGATGCAGGCAATATTCCTCCAGAGCTGAGGGGCAGAGATGCTGGTGAGTCAGAACAACTAAATCAGAAAAAAAAGGGGGGGAAGAATTGACCTCACGAGTAGAGAGGAGTAAGAAGGGTCTGTGTGGCTGGGGACATAGATGGGAGAAGATGAAGCGTGAGTACTAAGCAAAGGAGTGAGGCTGGAACAGCAGCTCGGACCCTCCAAGGGGGCTCTAAGCTACCCCGAGGCTATGAGCTCTTCTCTGTGCTCACCAGTGAACACCAACTTCTGCACAATTTCACACCAGTCCTGCTGGAGAGGGAGAGGCAGGGACAGAGGGTCCTGGTCCACCAGCAGGAAGGGGACTCTCCCCTGGTGGGCCCACAGTGGGGGCAGAGTTGAGTGTGCAGCTTGGGAGCTTGCTCACTGCCTGTGTCTCTCTTGCTGAACCAGCTTCAACCTCACCCTCACGGGTTCGGTGGCGAGAGGACAGACGCCCAGACGGGCGGCAGGGATGGGAGACAGGAACTATGGCTCAGGGAGACGCTGCCGCCGCCGGGGCAGGGGAAGGGGCTGTCGTCTTGCCGGGCAGGCTGGCCACAGGTGGGAGCAGCGGACTCGGCAAAGAAAAGACATCGAAGAAGTACAAAGTACAACACCTGGTCACCAATAGGTTCAGAGTCAAAGACACAAAGGTAAGAGATGACTCAGCAGTTCCCCCTGGCTCCTCACAGCGGGGTCGGCTTGTGAAGACCTACGCACTGCTCCGCTCTCCTTACCAAGCGCTGACCCCGAACAGCAGAGGACGGGCTAAGATAATGCGTATGGGGACACTGCTTGCCGGGGTGGCATCAGAGCTCCGTCTGCAAGCTGTCCCCAAGGTCATGCCCCTCCCGTTCTCCCCTGCCACCGCTGCCCTACAGATTCTCACTTAGTGAAACATTTTCCTTAGATCAACCTTACACTGACTATTTTTAAAATATGTCATATTTAAACAGATTTTTAAAAAACGGCCTTGTCTTGGGGCGCCTGGGTGGCTCAGTTGCTTAAGCGTCAGCCTCCCGCTCAGGTCACGATCCCAGGGTCCTGGGATGGAGCCCCATGTCGGGCTCCCTGCTCCGCGGGGGGCCTGCTTCTCCCTCTTCCTCTGCTCCCACCACCCGCTCATGCTTTCTCTGTCTCTCTCTCTCTCTAATAAATAAATAAAATATTTTTAAAAATAAAAACAAAATAGCCTTTTTTTGATAAATGATATACATAAAATAGTGAATTTGGTAATAAAAGGTAAAACTTTTTTCTAATACACATCATAATTGATACATAACTCTTCATTAAAAACTTACTTTCTCACATGCCACTTCCCCCCCCCAAAAAAAAAAACCCAAAAAATAAAAATCAAAATGGGTGGACGGCTAGTAATCGGCATCCCAGACCAGGGAGACAACAGAGCACAAGACAGGAGGCCAAGGTTCACCTTGTGTTTCATGTCTATAGGGATGAACAGTGGGGATGTTTACATTGTAGCAGCAGAAATAAACCTCACCTTGTGGTTTTACCGCTTCTGGAGATAAAGCTGTTTACTGCTGGGGTTCAGAGGCACCACACGCTGAACTGTTACAGCTTGCTTTTCACGCTGACCCCCTCATTCCCAGGCGCCTCCAAACTCCCGGAGTCCCGACCCCAGCTGCCTCCCCCAGACACCCCTGAACCGGAATGTGCCTTGCTGGCTGTGGTCTGCGCTCGGGTCGGGAGCCCCCGGGTCCAGAGCGCCTCGCGGGGCATCATCTGCCGGAGGAGAAACACCTTGCCTGCGTCTTTGCCTGCAAGATCATCCCAACCGAGCCTGCACCCATTCTTTCTTGTTAGCCTTAGAGCAAGTGCCTGTCCTCAAACTAGCAGTATTTTTAAAATAACATTTGCAGAAAAAAATAAATAAATAAAAATAAAATAACATTTGCAGATAGAATCTTCAGACTATAGAAAAACAGGATCAAAGAAGCCTTCATGTCACATTTGAGAGACCTGACCCCAGGGTGGGGCCATGCGGCTCACGGTGCAGGGAAAACATTTAATCCCAACCTCTGTGTTGAGGTCGTTTTAATTATAAAGAACTGAATGTAGAAGCCACTGTATAAAAATAGCTTACATTAAAAAATAAAATAAAATGGCAACTCCCCAGTGCTAGTAAGGTTGCAATGAAATGAGTTTACTACTTCATGGTGAACACGGAATAAGCCCTTTGAAAAGAAATGGGCTCTCCAACCCAACAACTCTCAGGATTATCAGAACCTTTGATGCAGAAATTCGCCTTCTCAAAAATTACACACAATAAATAATTCAACAGCACAAAAAATATAGATTTACACAAAATTATTAATGGCAGCAGTGCTTTTAAAAGTAAAAATTATAAATAACTGGAATTTTTAGGGGACTACCTTCAGAAGCTATACCCATTTCAAAATGAGAAAATGTACTCTGTCCATTAACATGACCATTATAAAAACTATAAAAAAGCAGAAATGCAAGACGGCATGCCTATACTGACTTTAGCTCTGAAACGCATACATTCGCCAACTGCCATAGAGCCGTATTGAAAACAAAGTATCCAAGAGCAGAGACTCTATTGATGAATTGCGGTCTATCCGCCGGATGCCGCCCCCCCCCCCCCCCCCCCCCGCCCCGGCAACCTGTAAGAATAAAAGAACAATGTTGGTTGCAGAACAGGTTTAGCACTTACCACTAATGAACTAAAACAGGCGGCTGTAAAATAGTGTGTACACCCATCTTGTAAGAAAAACGCACACGCACACAGAAGTGTATGCTTGACTCCCAGAGATGAGCCTGGTTAACATGTTGGGTGCTTCTCTTTTTTTCTCCTCTGTGTGTGTTCTTTTCTGTGCTTAATTATCTCTGAATCAAGCCCATGATTATAAAAATATTAAAAAAAATAAACTGCCGTGAGAAAATTTTGATAGCTATTTATCTTTTAAAATATGCATGTGTGTAAATCCCAAGATTGGAAATGAAAATATTTGTGCTAATTTAATTTTTTAAAAATCGGGAATAGTGGATTTAATATTGCTTTTTTAACTTGTATTTTTAATTAAAAGTAAGAAATGGATTATACACATTGTCTTCCCTCTTAAAAAAATAGAAAGCCTTTCTAGGAGTTCAGATTATGCATAAACAGTGTATGTGCGTACATGTGAAGTGCAGATAATTTTATTTGAATTAATGTGGTTAGGAAGCTTCCTTCACAAATAGCTATCACACCATAGTGGAAACATTTGGAGCATAAACGGCATAAATAAGCAAAATGAAAAAAATATTATCGTACTGTTTACCAACAGATCTATAATTACAAAATAAATTAACCATGAAATGAAACACTTTGGGTTTTCTGCAATATTGTTATGAGAGATTGGGTATGTGTGTGTGTGTGTGTTTTCAAATGTATTCTGGTAGAGCTTAAAAGTGAAATATTGCAAAGAGCGTTATGATTTTTTTTTTACCATAGCAGCAGATATCAGTGCTGTTCAGAGATGCACATTTTCATTGGCAGAGTAAAGGCGGCAGGCCGGGTGGTCACTCTGAAGAAGCTGGGAGGGAACGAGAGGAAGCATTTCCGGAAATGCAGAGTCCCCAGCTGTTGCAGGTGACAGATCAAGGTTTGAAGAGCATCACCTTCTTAGTCTCCTGTGAAGCCAGAACCCGAAACCTCAGCTCGGGTCCATGGAAACAAGAAGGCTAACCTGCTTCCTTTCAAACCAAATTCTAGCATCCAGCCAAGGAGAGTGGGAAAGGAGTCTTTGGGTGAGTTTACATGGTGCAGCAAAGATGCTCCCCATGGTCCCCTATGTGCTCCCCGTCTGCACCCAGACGGGAAACTCAGAGTGGAAACATGCAGAACCTGCTTCTTTGCTCCTAAGAAGAAAGTACACGAAGACAAAATTTCATGGGGAAAGAAAATCCAGCCTCCTCTTTGAAAACTCTCAGTGCCTGCCACAGAATTTGTCATTTAAATCTGTTCAGGGTTGGCCTTTTTCTCCTCTTCTCCTACATAGATTTCAGCTTTTATTTGGTGTCAAGCTTTTGGCATTACTACACACATGATTTTGATTGTAAGCAGAATGTGCATGAAACCCCCTTGAACCCACTGTTAGGAAGAAAATCAATCCACGGATGATACTCTTACTTATTAAGGAGGCAAGAATGTGTGCCTGGAGCTCAGTTCCAAGGAAGCCCCGGCTTTACAGAAAGGTGTTGAAGGGGTTCACAGTAAACACGTGGAGGCTGCGGGGAGCATCCTCACCACCATCATCGCAGATCCTGAAGTGCTCCTCTGAGGGGCGCTGAGCTAAGTGCTCCTCCTAGATCACCTGATTTAATTCTCCGGAAAGCTCGAAGAGAGGTCCTACCCGGCTTTCGCCCTCTTAGCTGCCTCTATAAGGAATAGTTGTGAGTAGGTTAACTGGAAATGTCAATAAAATGAGAACTCATTAAAAATTACACAATCTAAAAATATTTATTTTAACTTGAAACATGCAAATGCACATTGTTTTAGCCAATCTTTTGAAACTAAGACCGAAGTCTTTTCTTTAAGTACAGTTCCCCTGAAGCACCACTCAAGGGCTTCTCTTCCATAAACTTCTAACCACCACTGTGATGCACGGTTCCTGCTGCACGATGCAGTTTCCTCTGGCAGAGTGATAACTTAAAATCACATGCAAATCAGTGAGAGTGCACGTCCTTCTTTTTAACCCACGTCCCCAGATCTTTGACAGCTTTTGCTTCCATGCCTGATTAGACAGCATTTTCTCTTTGGCAATTCACTTTCTAAAACATTCAACTTAGTTTTCATAAAAACAACCGTCTCCTTGCATTCTCGTGTCATTGGCTTGCACAGTATGTAGTCAAATCACGTAATTGTGACAAGAGGCACAATCGCATAAATTGATTTGGGAACACACTCAAGTGAGTTTGTGAGGCAGACACGTTTGCTGGAGGAAGCAGAAGCGCCAGGATAATGACTGGAGTGTGGACTGCCAGCTGTGGGCATCCAGGTGGGGCTCTGTCCCTGTGTTTACCAGGAGAGGGACAGTGGAGTCACCTGGCAAATCAGGTCATGGAGAGCAGATTCACTGCTGAGCCTCCACGGACACCCTGCACCCCCCAGGTGGGAAACCAAAGAACCCAAACCTCCTGCACCCTCTGCACGGGGCTGGCTGACACTGGCCATCGGGCAGCTTGCATTTTTCGGTTCCCTGAATCAACCCTCCGACCGCACAGTCAGGGCTCGAGGCCCCCCTGCCCTGGGTACCACCGAGCCCAGGGCAGCTTTGGGGGCAGAAAGAGATTGAATGACAAGTTGCCCTGTGGCCATTTTTTGCCTCAGTCTGAACCTTTTCTATTGTGTTCCCCCAAATTCATATGTTGAAGCCCTGACCCTCGGTCCTCAGAATGTGACTGTATTTGGAGACAAGGTCATTAAAGAGGTGATGACGTTAAAATGCAATGGGCCCTAAGTGGGTCTGACTGCCATCCTTATAAGAAGAGGAGCTTAGGACACAGACCACAAGGTGGGAAAGTTGTGCAGGACACTGTGGGAAGGCAGTCATCTGCGAGCCAAGGAGAGAGGCTCTAGAAGAAACTAGACCTGCCAACACCTTGATCTGGGACATTTAGCCTCCAGGACTGTGAGAAGTAAATTTCTGTCACTGAAGACCCCAGACTGTGATATCTTGATATGGCAGCCTTACCAAACAAATACACCCCATTAACCTGCCTTCAAACCAACCTTCAGGGGCTCTCACTTCGATTCCAGAGCCCCACCTCCCAGGTGAACAGACATGAGAAATGGGGTTGCTGAGAGGGGGTTCCTCACTCCCTCCTGAGTGGAAATCACCTGGGGTGGTGGTTCAAAAATGCAGATTCCTGGGAGCCAGTCTGACTTCCTGAACCTGATCTCTGGAAAGGTGCTCAGGACTGCTCATTGTTGGAAGCTGGCTGTGTGATCGCTGGGGGCGTCTAAGTCTGAGAACCCAGTCCACACCCCTGATACCCACTCTTTCCACCTCCAGCTGGATCATGGACATCACTTACGGAGTCAGCCTCAGCTACATGGGGATGCCATTTCTGTGACTTATAGGCCAGGTGACCTCAGCAAGCTTTGTGACCTTTCTCTGTCTCAGTTTTTTAATTAAGAAAAAAAAAAAGATAGTATCAACCCAATGTGAAGACTGAAAATAGACTCCGTGAAAAGCACTAGCAGAATGCCTGGCATTCAATAAGCACCTGATAAATAAACAGATTTATATATTTATGATTAGAATACATGTTATAAAAACACAGTGATTGCCAGAGTTGATACATAAAGCATAAGGCCAATAAAGTACAATTCAAATAGCTTAGGAATAAATGCTAGTATACATAAAATACCTTATTTGATAGTAGAAACTGCTAATCTGTACAGAAAAGCCTGGTTTGGAACAAAAGACTAATTGTAGGGGGCAGTATGCAGCCCATCCTAGTTTTCACCAAAGATGTTCCAGGTGGAGTTAAAAGTAAAGGCAGAAAATGGTTACACAACTGTAGAAGTTAGGAGGTGTGCACGTCTCTTTGGGCCAGGCAGAATGCTCAGAGCAGACCAATGCTGTCACTGGCACTATAAATGCTATAAATGCTGCACAGAAGTCTTTAAACAGGAGGAAGGAGGCAGGCAGGGAGGGAGGCAGAGAGGGAGGGGGGGAAAGGAAACTTTGACAACAACAGAAAACAACTAGAACTCAAAACACCAGGCCAGCTGGACGTGCCTGTGGGGAGCCCCGCACTGGCCTCCGCTACCTCCTAGAGTCTTTGCTAGTGGCAGGCACTGCAGGGCGGGGAATCACAGAGACTGAGACTGGAGAAACTCTGCATGCAAGTTGCCTTCAAGATGTTTATCAATTCCCTCTGGAAGCGGGAGCTGACACACTTAGAAGCCAGTTGGAAAGCAGCAGCTCAGAGGCTAACAAGCCAGACAGAGTTTCTGAGAATCCCACAGCTCTGGGAAGAAGAGGTGGAAATGCAGGGCCCACCATGGTTTGGAGATCCAGCTAAACTGTGCCAAGCACATACGAAGACATATATGTGATATGCCTGTATGGTTATGATACGATGTATGCATATATGCACACACATACATAGACAGGCAGACCAAAGCCACAGATTCCTGTCTGGGGAGAATACAATGATCCACTTATAGTTTTGGACTCTGTATTATTTACATAGATGGCAAAAGGAAGATTAGCCAGTGGTTCCAGCCTCTGTGGTCTCCATCCCTCACATGAATCTGGATGTCAGTGGAGGCGAGGGGCCAGAAGATCCCGGTTAGAGTGTGGGATAGCCCAATGTTGATGAAGATGGAGCTATAAATCAATAACAAGGAGATAACTAGAAAATGACCAGATATTTGGTGAAATGAAAACAATTTAAAATACTGTCAGTAAGTCATGTGTTCACGGAGATATCACAATACAAATTATAAAATATTTTGACCTGGATAGTGATGAAAATATGCACACCAGATCTGAAAAGCAACTAAGGCCATGCATAGAGGAAAATTTATAATGTTAGATGTATGTATTAGAAAAGGAGAGATCTGAAAATTAAGGATTTAAGTTGGTCTCTGAAGAAGCTAGAAAAAAACACCATCTTAACATAAGATAGAGAAAGAAAAAGTGAAAATAAGAGTTACTACCATAGAGAAAATCTTGATAAAGCCAAAAGTTGATTAATTAAAAAGAATAAAACTATCACTAATAAAACAGATATATCATTACTCAGACAGTTCAAGAAAAAATAAGGTACTCAGAACTGAAAAGAGGGGCTTTATCAGAGCATCTATAGACACTAATGAAGATGGCAAGATTGTTAGAACAACTTCTTGATAATAAATTTAAAAATGTATGTGAAAAAATCCTCAGAGACGACAACTTAACTAAAATTGACACAAGAAGACATAGAAAATCTGAATAATCCTTCACATAGTAAATAAATACAATCTATAATTTAAAACCTTCTGTAAAAGAAAACTCTAGAACCGAATGTCTTCACCAGTCTTTTCTATCACATCAGTCATAATAAATTCTTGATAATTCATTATGGGCTGGCACAAACTTCATACAAAACTTGACGAGCACATTGCAACAAAAGAAAATCACAGACAAGTTAATTTCATGAACTTAAAGGCAACATTATTAACAAATCATTAGCTAATGGAATCCAGGATTTATGTCAGGAATGAAAAAGATTGGTTTCACATTCAAAAATCAATTACTACCAGCAAAATTTGGGGGAGGGGAAAACTATGTTATCTCGACAGACGTCAAAAAAGTATTCAAAAACTATCACCATCCACTCATGATGAATATTTCTGTAAACTAGAAAGAGGCAAACTTCCTTAATCTGATAAAAAGTATCTTTTTAAAAAACTATGTTAAAATCATATTTGGTGGTGAAATACCAAAATCAGAAACAAGGTAACAATACTCATTAATGTGATTATTACTCACATTGCACTGAAGCTACAGTGGTGGGATAAAATGAGAGCATAAATTGGCACAGCGGCTTTGAAACCTTGGAGTACCTACTAAAGCTAAACACGGGCATATTGGTGTAACCAACATACCTATGTGTTTGTATAAAGCGTATGCACAAGAACATTGAAGTCAGTACTATTTATTACAGTAAAAAACTGAGAACCATCTAAATAATTGTTATCAGTGGAGAAGTTCACACTGTGCAGGATATTCATGTGGCTGAACAGTACAGAGCAGAGTCAATAAGCTTCTTCTATAAATGGCCAAATTTTAGGTTTTGTGAGCGAGTAGGCAAAACCAAGGGTAACACAGCTACTAAATTAATCACTTAATACTATAAAAGCATTCTTAGTCTGTGGGCCACGCAGAAACAGGTGGTGCGCCAGATTTGGCCCCTGGGCCATAGTTTGCCAAACCCTGCTGCAGAGTAATAAGAAATAGCACTGTTACGCACAGCAGTGTGGGTAAATTTCACAGCACATGGTTTTTAGTGAGAGATGCCAGGTGCAAGAGATTATGTATATGACTCCATTATGAGACTTTGAAAGCAGGCAGCACAAATCTTTGGTGGGAGTCGGAGGAGAGGATACTTGGAGGGGTGATCAGTGAGCGGGGACACAAGACAGCCTCCTGAGGTGACTGTAATATCTTATACTCTGATGGGAGCGGTGGTTACACAGGTGTATTCATTTGTACAAATTCATCAGATGCTAAAAACAAAGGTTGTACATTTCACTGCATGCGTATTCAACTTCAATTGAACGGTTCACTGCAGAAATTACAGGTAAACATTTGTTCATTTGTATATTAAGAACAGGCTTCATAAGCATAGAAGAAAAGAAGGAAAGTACAGAGTAAGAGACCCCTCCCCCGTGTTCTGTTACCAGGAGACCGCCATGGAGACACAGTCGAAGGTGCTCACCAGGCTTTATGTAACAGGTAACTATTTCCACATCGAATAACATAGAAAAAACGGGGAGTAACTTAGATGTCCCCAAACTTGAGTATTATTAAATAAGTAGTGGTATGTGCATATGATATTATACTTGTGTTAGAAACAATGCTACGAAGAAGGTTCAACCATGTGGGAGAATTCTTACGTTGGAAAATACCACAATGTCAGCTGTGGTTATCTCCAAGTGAGAGAGGGTCACAGGTAATCCGTCTTTGTTTTTCCTCTTTTAAACTCTTCTGTGTTTCTTCTTTCCTAATTGTTACAATGATATGGCATCGATAGTCTGAAAAAAGAAAAATATTTGTAAAGAGACTAGATTAGGGCAAACTTTAAAAATTATTATTATGACTTATAGGCTTTGCTTGGGAAATACTGTTTCATACCCTGAAAGAAAAATGCAACCATTCCAACCTCTTTTTAGAGAAATGAATTTTTAAAAACAAATTTTAAACAGCCTCGCGTATAGAACACTTCTTCTCACTATCCCACGACTGGACAACAAACGTGGATCTGCAGACTATCAGTATAGGTGTGTGTGGTTTTGCTGATAAGATAGTTTTGCTGATAAAGATTTTTATACTGGACATTCTTTCAGTGAATACACCAGTGCCTATGCCGTGCCTGTCACTTAAGGAGGCAGGTATAGGGGTTGAATAAAAGCAGCTAGTCATGCCCTAGAGGATCATCAGACCACTGGGGAATATAAACACCATCAGATAATCACATGAATAAAAATAAAACTCCTACTCTGATACATGCAAATGAGAAGAGACCAGGTCTTGGAGAACAAATGACAGGCTTCCAGCCATTTACCTAGATCCACGAAACTATCTGTGAAGTGCCGAATACACCTGCCGCCTTGCAGGTGAATCTAACACGTGTGTTGTACACCTGGCCAATTCCCATATTTCTAGCCGCACTGGGTTGGGGACTGGATAGAAGCTATTGGAAGCTATTGGACTCCACACCAGTGCTCTGCACCTGCCAGGGGCTCATGAGGGATGGATTATTTTCCTTTATTATTGGAAAATGAGGGCCCAGGGCCAGAACTCAAGAGTTATGGTCTCCTTCTGCCTGGGGGTTGGGGGGCAAGACTAGAGCACTGGGCAGAAGAAGCCGGTGGGATTTAAAGCCCCATGCCAGAGAGCAGCAGGCCAACTGATGGTATTGATCCTGACTCCAGGTCCAGTAAGTAAACAGATATATACACTCGATTTCGTTAATTCATTGGTTCAAGTAGGCCAGGCGTAATGCCGTGATGCGGTGTGCATCCTTATGGATCTCGTGGTATAGAGAGAAAGAACTTCAAAAGTCAAGTATGGTGGAAGTGATATGTAGGTAAGGGTCTGTGCCTGAGGGGTAGGGACGGCTGCTCCTCTGTGGGTGGCAGAGTCCGGTCAGAGAGGATGGGCTGTGGGCCTTGAGGAGTAAATGAGGGCAGCGTGGAGAAGTCAGTCAGCACCCACCACCATACTGGATGTAAGCCATGGATCCACAAAGCCAGGCTTGACCACAGTCCTCTGGGTTTGGGGAAAGGACAGTTGATTGTGTTCTCTTGCACGAGCTCTATGGCATAGCTTCCAAGAGAATGAACTCTGGTTAGCAAGGCCAGCTTCAGACACCAAGGGAAGTGGTGAGGAAGTCTGCAGTATGCCCATCACGGACAGGCATGCGGAGAGAAGTGGGCATTAACTCACTGTTTTCTTAGAGGCTTGTTCTGGTCCCAGTCTCCGGTATGGCCACTCATTCCCAGGTGGAGGTGTCCTGAGATTCTCAGCCTCCCTGGGCACCCCTTCTTGAGTGTCTCCCCCACGACAAGCTGACTCCCACCGCCCTCCTTCGGCGGGGCCAGAGCCCTCTCTTTGACAATGTCCTCTTCTGTGACTTCAGCCTCCACAGGTGTGCCCTGTGTCTCAAATCACCTGTGACTGTCACCCCATGTGGCAGGGCAAGAGAAGACACCAGAACAGCTTGTCTCCATTACTATAGTGACTCTGGGCCTCTGCGTGCATCGGAAAGGGAGCCGCCACAGGCCACGTTCCCAGGAATCATCCCCTTCGGTAACACAGAACAGAAAGTGCCAAAATTGGAGGTAAATTATTCAGTTTCTTCTCTTGGCCTCTGAGAGGGATCCTATGCTGCGTGGGAGCTCCCTGCATTTGTCCTGAATCACTCACCCGAGGCTGCCCCCTCAGGCTGACTGACAAGAGTCTCACAGAGCCCTGATCTGCGGCAGCGGGCGCACCAAGCCCGGTGTCGACAAGCAAACTTTGATTCCGCTTTAGCTAATGTATTTGGAGCCTCCTCCAAGTGTCAGGCCAGGTGAGCCCTGCCCAGCAGGCCAGTGAAACCGCCCCTGATCCCACGGAGCAGGAGGGGTGCCCAGGACAAATGGAAAGGTTGCACGCTTGCATGAGCCTTGCCGGGATGTCTGCTAAGGAGTCAGATGGGGGAGACCCTCAAATGTGGACTCAGGACCCCATGAGTGTCACCTAAAATGGGGGCATCCAATCCTCCCAAGAGGCCAAATGCGGTGTTAACCACAATGAGGTGATTTGGCCCTGGTTCAAGGGCCACGGGGATATAGACCCTCTCCAGAAGAGCCTCCCCTGGGGAGAAGGGCAGGGCACATGGGGGTGGGACTTGTCACCCAGGGGGCGCATCCCATCCACCTGAGAGTGGACACAGATCCGGGACGGAGGCATGTGAAAGGCACAGTCCCCAAGCAAGGGCTGGGGCAGGGGAAAGGAGGTGAGAGGACATCAGCAAGGACCCAGTTACTGAGGTAAGAACCCTTTTCTTAGGGAGCCATCCTATCCTTCGTTTGTGGGGCCCCGTAGGGTGATAGGGATGAGGGAATGAGATGCGATTATCGTGCTGATGTGTCTGTGAGTGCGTCCCAACATCAGCTGGGGTCTTCTTCCCCCTTACAATCTGGTTAAGATCGGCTCACACCCACATCCACACCAGCGGACCCCAGGGTCCCGCTGTGGTGTCTTCAGGTCCCTGGGGGAGGAAGGGTCATGGCACAGAGCTCCCGCAGCACTGTGGCCCCGGCCATCCGTTCCCAGCCCCGCGGGGGCGGCCTTCCCTGGCCCACTCAGACGGGTTCTGGCTCGGTGCACATGCACATGGCATTTGTGAGGGCAGCCCCTTGCCAGCGAGTGGTCAGGGGGTGCAGATTACACGCAGAAAAGTACATAAAAATGGATTATTTTGAATATTAAACTTAGCTATTCTTAAGAGGCCCTCGATCCTTACTCCCCCGTCTCCTCCATGTACTCCTTTTCCTCTCGGCTCCCCTGACCCCCTCCAACCTCTTTCGCTGCTGATGCAGACAGAAGCTTCTGCCGACTGCAGTTAGCGTCCAGCTACAAGTCTGAGTACTCACGTTTCACTGGGATACTGGCAAACGGCCTTGGAAGGTGTTGGACCCTGCCCTACATCTCCGCTTCCCCGCTCCCCCCGGGGACACCACAGCAGGCTCTGTCCGACCTCAGACCGCCCCCCATGCCTTCCCAGAGAGAGCAGTCCCGCCGCCCAGGACGGCCCCCGGGCCCCTGCAGGGCCGCGCTGCTGGTGATGCCTCGGAGGGGAGGGTGTCTGCATCATCCCGAGCCCAGCACTCCTGGGGCACCGGCGGCCACGGAGACCGGGGGGGGCCGAGGGAGAAGCCGCGAGCCCGGTGGCCACACCGCAAGGCTGTGTGCTGAGCTTGGGACGTGGCAGGGCTCCGAGCCGCTCGGCTCACCGACCGCGGACAAGGCGTGGCGGGCTCAGGGGCCGCCCGAGCTCTCAGAGGCTCTTAACTGGACGGTCTCCAGCCCGGCCCGTCTGCCCTGAGCCTCTCCGCATCCCATGCCAACGCTCACCATGTGCCACCTCCTGCGCCCCCCTCACCCCGGGCCTCAGGCAGGCAGCTCAGCCTGAGAACAGGAAGTCGTGTCCATGAAGCCTGAAACTTCCCCGAGAGCAACAGCACCCAACACAGGCCATCTCCTGTTTCCTGAAGACTTCAGTGCTCCCTCCACTGAAGACTTGGATGCACAGTCCTCTGTCACTGACCTGGATGCCTCCTGGGATCCACAGATGCCCACGTCTGGAGAACAGGTGTGCAGACCCGTCCGCGTTAGGGTTTTGAAACTGCTGCTGAGATCCTCACTTTGGTGAGTCTCTGATATAAAAACCACGGATTGGACAGTAAGTGGACATAGACTCAGGTCCCTTGAAGGAGGCCGTCAGGTCCCGGGCCCCACATTCCTTTGGCAGGTGCATGGGCAGGCAGGAGGGAACGCAGCTCCAGGAAGGCTGGGCTGGCTCATGAGGAGCCCAGCTGGCCGGGCCCTGCTCCTGGGGCCTGGGTTCTCCTCCTCTGATCTCTGTATAAAACACAAAACTCCCCGTGGTTAACCTGCAGCCCCTCGCCGCCAATCCTGCTTTGTGTTTCGCCCACTCCAGCCCGCGGTCAGGGGCTCATTTTCTCTAGAGGGGTCGCTATGGAAACCTCAGGAAAAAGTAACTCGGAAGGATTTTCACAGCATGGAGAGTCACTTAATTTTTTCCCCCTCAACGGGGCTCTCGCATGTTCAGAATAACCCTTGGGTAAAAGCCCGGATTTGTTTCCTTAAGAATAGGTTCCAGGGACAAATGTGAATGAGAAGGCTGATAGAGAGGGTGACAAGGCCTTCAGGTGGCTCCACCTGCCTAAAGGTGTACCCTTTGGTCTGTCAGAGGACCTAGGGTTCCCGCATAGCTTTGCCGTCCTGACCGCTGGCTCCAGATGAAAAGCAAACACCCCCGAGTTTATTGCCATGTTAACGGAAAACGGGGTTCTTCCAGGACAGGTAAGCATGTCAGGAGTAGGTGTAGAGGACAGGCGTGTCCGAGATGGAGGGCAACCAGCCTGGGGACTAGCATCTCGAACACACTGGATACTCGGTGGAAGAGAACTCTCTGGAAAACCAGTATGGCGAATGTCCATGAGAGTCTGCTCCCTACGTGTCCAGCACGGTGCTGAGGCTTGGCATTTACTAACTTAACCTGATTCACATGCTTGAATATGCCAGTCCTGTTATCATCTGCATTGTTTAGACAAGGAAACTGAGGCTTAGGGAGACTGCTGACCTTGGCCACTGCCATAAGCCCGGGAGTCTGAGCCCAGAGCACCAGGCGTCGAAGCCCAGGGCTGTAGGCAGTGGGCTCTTGAAAGTAAGCAGAGCATACACAGTAGGGAGGACTTTAGATACATTTTGTATCAACCTCGAGTTTATTCAAACTAACTGCGAGTTACAGGTCGTATCCGGAAGATCCAAAGTGAAATGTCCCCTGCCATTGATGAACCAGGTGTCCTAATGTTTGGTCTTAAAAATACGGTCAACATAAAACTGTGCCTTAGATGGGCCATTCCATAATCCAAGACGCTCTGTGCTAACAGCGGGGACGAGCAGGGCTCTGTGGAATTTAAAGTCTCAGAGACTCCTTTTCAGAAATGTTAGCCTATGTGCCTGCCACTCCACTGTGATTGCTTCATTCTTCTGAGCCTCGAAGACATTCTGGTCTTAAAGTCTTCCCCATAAAATTACAAATGTCCCTGGTGCGCCTGGGTGGCTCAGTCGTTAAACGTCTGCCTTCGGCTCAGGTCATGATCCCAGGGTCCTGGGATCCAGCCCTGCATCAGGCTCCCTGCTCGGGGGGAAGCCTGCTTCTCCCTCTCCCACTCCCACTGCTTGTATTCCCTCTCTTGCTGTGTCTCTGTCAAATAAATAAATAAAATCTTAAAAAAAAAATTACAAATGTCCCATGGAAGGATCCCAGTTTAGGCCCTGTTGGTTAATAAGATCAGTTAAACCTCTTAGGGAGAGTGACAAAGCCAGGTACTCAAATGCCACTGGTGTGCCCTTGGGGGATAATGCAGGTGTCCATGAGGTGGGCTTCCCACCCAGACCTTGTCACCCTCTCTGTCATTTCTCATTCACGTTTGTCTCTGGAACCTATTCTTCCTAAGAAAGCAAATCTGGGCTTTTACCCAAGGGCTATTATGAACCTACATGAGCCCCACTGAGGGGGGAAAAGAGTCTCAGCACCATTTGACTACCTTCTTTCTTAGGGTATGTATTAATTTCCAGTGGCTGCTGAAACTAATTACCACAAACATCGTCGATTAAACAACACAAGTTTGTCATCAGACAGTTCTAGAGCTCAGAAGTCTGAAATGGGTATCTCTGGGCTAAAATCAAGGTGTTGGCAGGATTGTGGGATCAACCTGGTTTCCTTGCTTTTGTGGCTTCTAGAGGTGCCCTCACGCTCCCTGGCTCACAGCCCCTCCTCCAGGTTCAAAGCCAAGGTGGTTCAACCCCTTCCTACATTGCATCACTTTGACCTCTTCCTCTGTCTCCCTCTTTTAAGGACCCTTGTGTGACACTGGACCTGCCTGGATGATCCAGGATAATCTCCTACCTCAAGGTCTTTAACTTAATCCCACCTGCAGAGTCCTTATTATACTTGTAGGATAAGATACTCACAGGTTCTGGGGATGAGAGTGTGCACATCATTGGGACACCATCATCCTTCTACCGTGGAATATTTTATAGTTGTGTGTGTGTGTGTGGGGGGGGGTGATAGTGAGGCAGAGATGACATTCTTTACCTTATCATTATTTATTATTAGAATTTATATAATCTTGGATTTGGTTTATCTCCTGCTGGCAGACATTAAGAAAAATTCTTACGTCCTGAATCACACCTCTGGGCCAACAATTTGGGAGACATTGGCCCACTTCCTATTAGTTTGATGCTGATTCCTCTCCATAGCGAAGACCTGTGAGATCAATAGATGACATGAGCTGTGAATCAGGTGTGAAGTCTGCATCTGCAGACTTAAATTTCCAATTAGTTTTACCTAAACACCACTATTGCTCATCACGGAGTGGGTAAACTGGAAGCGGAGAGGTGAGAACCTTACCCACACCTGCTTTAGGACATGCACACGAGATGTCCCATGAGCCACTGTGTTATGAGCATACCGTCTGAGGCCAGAGCGCCTCCTTGGTTCTGAGACAAGCGCTGTGGACTCCTGTCCCTGGGGGCCCTTTGGAGAATACAGCCAGGCCCCTAGAGGCCATGCAGGTTCTCCTGAAAACCATCCTGACATTTAGCAGGAACTAACAAGGATAGAACACAGAATTGGTCCAGAGACGAAAGGAGGGAAGCAGAAGGATGGAGAGGAGGAGGGGGAAGGAAGCGCACTCTTCACTGATGACACCAAGACTGCACGCTGACAAATCAACTCGGGGCGCAGCCAGCCCCCGAGAGCTTCCCAAGCTGAGCCCTTTATCCAGGAGGCAGACGGCAGTGTCCCGGAGACCCTCTGTTCCCTTTGACTGCTGATGTATTAACACAATTCTTTCAAGCTCTTTGCTTTCGGAGGACCCACACTCTAGGCATAGCCTTTACCTTGTTGTGTAAGGTGCTTAGAACAACTGCATCTGCTCCAGCTAGCCAGCCACCGCTTATTCACTCAACAAACACGGAATAACTTCTAGTGTGGAAATAAGTTTCCACAACAGTCTCTGCTCTGCAGGCACGTACAACAATTTCACTCCCGATCTCACCAAACGTCTCTTCTTTTAATATTTCTATGACACTTACTGTGATTTAAGGAGCTTCTTTTGTGTTCATTTTCCATAATTGTTTTGAGTGTTTTATCTCTTATGCTTAAGCATATTCTTTTTTTTTTAAGATTTTATTTATTTATTTGAGAGAGAGAGAAGGAGAGACAGAGAGCACGAGAGGGAAGAGGGTCAGAGGGAGAAGCAGACCCCCAGCCGAGCAGGGAGCCCGATGTGGGACTCGATCCCGGGACTCCAGGATCATGACCTGAGCTGAAGGTAGTCGCTTAACCAACTGAGCCACCCAGGCACCCAAGCATATTCTTAAATGTTTCTAGTTAGAATGATTGTTTAGATCGTTGTGGACTGAGACAAACAGTAATAAAATGATTTCTTGCCCTTGTTCTTTTTCAAACTTTTTTTTCTTTGTAAGAATACATTGTTATAGTTTCACAGGGATTAAGTAAAGACCATCTTTTATGTTGTTAGAAAACTCACATTTAAATAATCAAAATGGAGTTTGTCAACATCTCCAAGCCCTTGAGGACCTATAGAAATTCAGATGTTTAATTCCAAGGCTATGAAAGAAAAGAGGAAGGTCTCACTTCCTTCAGGACGATCATGCAAAACATTTTACTAGGTCTCAGATTCCCGTAAGTCCCTCAGTGAAATCCTGCTAAAGATGTTGCAAATTCAATACAAATTCCAATCACCCAATATCATTTGCATAATCTCATTAAAATAGGCATTTAAAATAATGCTTTAACAATAGGAATTCTGATATGCAATTAGCGTCCAGCTGGTCCAGTTTGACCTTCACCGCCGCCGGACGTCAGGGGCCCGGGCTCTGGTGTGGGCGCCGCAGATGTGGTGAGCCTCGTGGCGCAGATGCTGCCATCACTGACGTGTCCGCAGGGACGTCGGCGCTGCAGATGGAAGCTGAGAGACCCACCTTCTCCAGCTAACTTCCAGCAGTGGGTCTGCGCACAAAAAGATGCAGCAGCTCCGATCCCCACAATCACTTCTCTCAAACAGACACTGTTCTCCACTTTCATCTTATGCACATTATTTCTGAAAGCCAGTCTCCAAATTCCAGGAATACATTTAAAAAGCTGGTTTCAATATTTCAACAATGAAATTGAGTAACATGGTGGGGACTGGCCTGGAGCAAGGACCTGCCTGCTGACCCGCATCCTGGGAGAAAAGGGACTCCTCCACGGGGCAGGGCTTTGGACCTTGGAACCCCCTGCACCCCATCGGGAATGGCCTCCGCTGGTCCCGCACCTGCACTTGCTACGGACTCCCTGCTGGGGCCCAGCTGGAAGGCAGCCTCGTGGCTCAATTCCGTGCTCCTCAGCGCACGCCTCACCCTTCCAGCCAGGGCCCCGTGAGCAGCTGCACACACCCCCCGGTCCGTGTCTGCGGAAGCCTCGTGCCTTTGTTCTCTCACAGTGGGCCCCCATCCCAGTCCCAGGGGGTCTGACATCTCTGCAGAAAGTGACGTAACAGAGCCAGTTACCTCAAGGACATACCCGTGCAGCCTGACGTCAGCTCAGAGTCTCGTCAGTGTTCCCAGGGGCTCACGCGAATTCTTCCCTATCTCCAGAAGCCACGGCCAGCCTGAGCATCCTCTGGGTAGGAAGACAGAAAGACTCAAGAGAAGAGACAAGCTTTCCGCTGCCCAGGAGAAGGTGGAGGATTGTCTGGCGAGCCTGACTGAGCCAAAGGTGCTGGCAGTTTGCGTGTGAAGGGACAGGGCAGCCAAGTAGGAGAGCCACGTGCAGTGGGCCACGGGGACACTGGGAGCCATGGTGGGGGAGCCCCACCTGACGTGGGAGGTGGCGCAGTGCCCAAGAAGCCACATGGAATCCACTGGGGGACATTCCGTAGTCCCCAGGGAAGAGAGATTAACCCTGAGGTGAGGAAGAGAGAAGAACCCGAGGTGGTGGCAGGAACTTCGAACGTGACTGGTTGTAAACCTGAATTAACCGACACATTACATTATTGGACAGAACCCACTCACAAGTGACTCCATTAATTTTCTGTTATTAGGAAAATGTGGGCTTATGATAGATTCAAATTGAGTCATGGAAAATGTAATAAAGTTACCCTTTTGCACACCCACATTCTATAAAGTTTTTGACTCTGAGTAAAATTCATATCCACAACACACCTAGACTGGCATATTTTCAAAGCCCTTGGCCTGAGGTTTTTGAAAATTCAAGGGTTTACAGAGGAGCGAGGAATTCCCCCTGGGGAACTGACACATTTTCGGGATAAGAATCAAAGTGATTCTTCTTTTAGACTGGGTCTCTGGTGAACCAGGTGCAAGCACCTGCTCCGAGGGAGCGTCGAAGGAGCTGGATCTCCTTTTCCTAGGAGTCGCACCAAAGCTGACAAATGCTCTTTTCAAATGATCGATTCCCCAACATGTGAGAATCTGAGTTAAATCCGAGCCTCAGAGCACATGTTCAGAGCGCGAGATAAAGAGCTTACATTCAGACCCCGCCTGGCCTTCTGCCTGGGCTTGGGAGGGTCTGGTCTCCAGTCTGGAGCTGGCTTTGTGGACACAAGGAGCAGAGGATGGTCTTTCTGGCAGTTCACACAGTGGCGATGGGCCCTGGATCCGTGAAGATAAATGATGTTTACAAGCTATTTTAGCCTCCAAGTGCTTTCCAATATGGCAACCCACCCACTGGAGAACAACCCACTTCACCCACGCTTCCTCTGGTGAGGAACGCGTTCGCACACCCATGGTGTGGCTTCCCAGGGCTGCATGGGTTTGAAGCAGGGGCTTCAACGTGGGGGAGCCAGGCTCGAGTGTATCTCAGTGAGAGGACCCAACTCAGAATGAAAGGCGGGGAAGGCTCTGTGACCCAAACATGTCACAATCATACTTCTCCGATAGTGGTTCCCCAAGGCAGGCTGGTGTCACTGCGGAGCTCGGGCCCTCTGACCCAGGGCCTGTGAGGACCGGACCTTGCCTTACCTGGTGCAGGTAGGGGCCTAGTGACGACACGCAGGATGGACGGCGTACGCGTGCATGCCGGAGCGCACCCTCCTTCCACATGCCATCCTTAGCCCCTCTCAAGGTAGCCCCACCGTTGTTAAGCAGCTTGATAATTAGAAAATCCTTCTCTAGATTGAACAAAAATAAAAACCCACAAGGGACAAAGGATGGACCAATTGTTCCAACTGAACAGAAACTAAGAATTAAGTACTAGTGATAATGCTGGAAATGGTAAGAAATAGGCAAGATGCACATATGGCTTTTGTTTCTAAGGAAGGTATGCCCAAGGTCCCTGCACCCTTTCTAGGTGAAGCTGTATTTGCATGCAGGAAAACGCATAACATATATAAGGTCCTTGCTTTTGTTGGGGAATCTTTCTAATTCAGTTGGAGGTCATATTTATTGAAGGAGAGGACCGCCTCTGCATTTGGGGCTAATAGGCTTTGCCTCCGGGAAGACATTGGCAGGGTAAGGTCTAATGTGGTGGCTCTTAGACCTGGCAGCACATTAAAATCACCTGGCAACTAGTTTGGTTCGCATGCTGAGGACTCATCCCAGAACGACTAAACTAACACCTCTGCAGGCAAGGTCTGGGCATCTGCGTGCTTGTAAGTTTCTCAGGTGACCACAGGCTAGACAGGGCTGAGAGCCATTGTCCTAATAGAAGGGAACACGGGAGAAGTTGTGAGTTAATTTTATCTCCAGCACTGCCCTGGGAAATTATGGAGGAGATGAAGGGCTGGGAATGCATTCAAGCTGGAGGACAAGGGCCTCGCCTCCTCTGTGGATAACCCCTCACACGGGTGAGTCACGGCTGCTCGGGCTCAGGACCACTCATACAATCAGAGTTTCCAACATCAGACAGAGGGCTGGGGCGACATGCACAGAATCTAAATATTATCATATGTTCATTTAGAAGGGGATCACATAGAGTATGATGTCTTTATGGATCTTCAATTCTCAATGCCCTGAAATTTTTATGTCGTGTTAAAAATAACTGGAGAGTGGTCTACTGAACAGAGTAGGGGTCATCCCTGGTTTTGAGTATATTCCAAAACACACCTGAAAATCAAAATGTTCACAAATGTGCTCACTAGGACCCTGTTTCACCTGTTCCTCCTCCTGAATTCTCTCTCAGCAGATGGTACCATGCTGATCTTCACAGAGAAGCCAGGAACCTGCTCCCCGCCCCTCCCAATGGCTGGGCACCACTTCCCCACCGCCCCCCCCCCAACTAGCCTATGTCCTTTCCCCGGATCCGCCCTCCCTTCTGCATCCCCCCACCATATTCTACTTCCTGTGTGCCCCCTTACCCCTCATCCTGCCCCCAAGGCCATGTGTCACATTAGCAAAAAATACACCACCTCTGTCACTGCCAGCAGCAAATGCTTCCAAACTTTCTAGGTAATGAAAATCTGCTGGGTGCCCATTGACAGTTCCGATCCTTTGGTCTCAACACAGACCTAGTGAATCAGAATCTCCAGGGAGGGTGTCTGGAAATCCGATTTTTTTTTTTTTTTACCCTGCCCCAGGTAATTTGATAACCATAGCCTTTGAGGAACTGTGCCCTGAATGACAGTGGGCTGGAGAAGGTGACCCACGGAAGCATGGAGTCCCCAGTCCCATGTCTGCTTCTCTGCATCATCTCTCTCTCCTCCCTGGATTCCCACACATGACAGGTGTTTGGATGGGTACTGGTTCCATGAGTTAATTAATGAATCACAACTTATGGTCCACCAGCATGGATCTATTTTTATTTCTCCACATACATCACTCTGTGGCTTTGAATCTTCGCCCTCATGACTTGTTCTCTGTATCCCATGCATCCCTAGTAACCGTACTTGGATAAGTCCTCCTCTGTGCCCTCCTGCTACGGAGCTGCCTCGTGCTTCCTGGTTATGTGACCACTCATGTGGCATTTGGAGTGAAAATGAGCTTCCTCCCAACAGGAGCCCTCTCCCCACCGGCCCTTTCTCAGCAGCTATCATGGCGCCCGCCCACAGCAGCTGACCAGTAAACAGTAAACACATGCCTGGATGGGAGGGTATCCAGTGATGCCCAGCCAGTTCACCCCTACGCCCACACTTTCCAGAGGAGACTGTCGCCCAAGCTGGTTAACCAGGACTCGCAGGTGGGACATCGCAGAGGAAAAGAATAACAAGCATTCAAAAAAAAAAAAAAAAAAAAGTGGGGTCTTTTGTGGTTTCAAAAGGCCCCCAGAATTCTTAGCAGAAAAACAATGAAGTGTAAATAACTCATAATAAAATGGCAGAGCCTGTGCTTGGGTCCAGGTGTCAGGAATGAATGTCAGCAAAGGGACAGAAGGCGTTGCTCCTGTTGAGAGGGAGGGATGGTGCCAGCAAGCCTCGAGCGCCCTGACCCTGCGCTTACTAATGTGGTCGTATCGCCTCGGCCAGAAGCTGGTCCTCTGGAGCCACGAGGCCTGCGTCGCCCCGCAGACAGCCCGCGGGCTTGCCCACTGGCAACTCATCATGCAAGAGGGGAGCCTGTGAGAAAAGAAAAGGGGACCGGGGGTTTTCAAACTGTCTCCATAGTAATAACAGCAAAAGCAGCTTGTAATTATAAGGCTTTACAGTGTTAAAGCATGACAGGAAAAGCTGGTTAGGACACATACATACACGTGTGTATGTATATAGATGTATATATGTACGTGTGTGTATGTGAGATATATTACTTGCTGAGTTTAGATATAATACATATTAATATAATCGATAAATAATAGAGTATATTGATACAGTTATCAAATAATTATGTATCTATAAGAAAATATTATATATCGTATGTAAAGTAATAAGTAATATATTTATATATAGTTGTATAAAAATTTATGTAAAATATAAATATTATAATTATATAAACTGAATTAAATGTATATTATACATACACACATATAAACTTATTAACATATATTATGTATTACTATAATATTAATGTTATTAACATAATCATATATTGTTATACATTACTATATATATTACTTATTAAGCACTTGCCATGTACCTGGTACTATGATTAGCATATAAGGGTCATTAATTTAATCATTATAACAACCCCTATCAGGAAGGTGTTATATACTATTTTATGGAGAAACTGAGGAGAAACTTGCCTAAGATCTCACAACTACTGTGTAGTGAACCTGAAATTTAAACCAGAATGTGTCAGAGGTCAAAGCCCAAACTCTTACCCACACCATCGTCGGTATGATGGTGATGAGAGTGACAATGATGGTGATGGTGCTCCGCTGATGACAATGACCATAATGGAGGTGATGGTGCTGCTGTTGCTGGTGGTGGTGGTGGTGATGATGATGGTGATGGTGATGGTGATGATGATGGTGATGATGGTGATGATGGTGGTGATGGTGATGATGATGATGATAATGGTGATGGTGATGATGGTGATGATGGTGATGATGATGGTGATGGTGATGATGATGATGATAATGG